>NW_026607870.1:0-107715 GCF_029499605.1 Hyla sarda
AACAATATAATTTCAGTAGTATGTACCGTATATAAAGTATACAAAAAATAAGGTTGCAGCAGCAGCTCTCTTTGTCAAAAAAATCGAGGCTCTTAGCGCACTTTTTGATCAAAACGTGTCCCCATCCACCACACGGAGGTGGCCTCTTGTCGGATGAGCCCCTAACATGCCTAATCCACTCACCTCTGCTGGGCATATGGCCTCTGACATGCAGGATCCTTTTATATTATGCATGTTTTGTGTATATCTATGTATCTATCTATATATATATATATATATGCATTGTACTATATGCACTATATCTCTTCACTTTTTATATCTTTTGTATATGTATGTATTGTATTGCATGCTCTATATATTCCTGCACTCTTCAGGCACTGCTCCTATCCATTTGGATTTAGTATACATCATTCCTGCACACTAATCAAGATTCATTTACCGTATTTTTCGCCGTATAAGACGCACTTTTTATTCTCCAAAACTGGGGGGGGGGGGGGGGAAGTTGGTGCGTCTTACACGGCGAATACACACACCTATCGCGGCGGTACCGGTGGCCATCAACGGCCGGGACCCGCGGCTAATACAGGACATCACCGATCGCGTGATGATGACGGCGACGGAGAGCGTGGATCCCAGGGAAGAAGACGTCCGGAGCGTCGGGGATACCACGGGGACGCGGCGACAGCGAAGGAGCGACATCCAGGGCAGCGGTGACGGGTCCGGAGCGGCAGGGACACGTGAGTATTACCTCCTATCCAGTGGTCTTCAACCTGCGGACCTCCAGTTGTTGCAAAACTACAACTCCCAGCATGCCCGGACAGCCAACGGCTGTCCGGGCATGCTGGGAGTTGTTGTTTTGCAACATCTGGAGGTCCGCAGGTTGAAGATAACTGTTGGGTTCAGAATTTTTTTTTTCTAGATTTTGCGCCTTTAAAATTGGGTGTGTCTTATATACCGATGCGTCCTATAGGGCAAAAAATACGGTATACACTTCTACAAATATATTTTTTTACAAAAATATTTTTCTCATTTTTGTTTATGTTGCATGCGCTATTTACTGTATTTGTTTTACCATTATGCATGTTATCACATCCTTGTCATTTTTTTATGCTTTCATATGCCCCTGGATTATTATAATAATCATTATTGCTATTATCTCAAATGTATATGCATTATTTATAGCCATGTTATTGCCTTCACAGTCAGTTCTCCCACTATATATTTTCATTCTTTGTATTATTTAGCCCTGGGTCCGATGTTCAACTTATTTTGTATATCCCTCCATTAGCAGCGATCTGTCTTTCCCCCTAGAATTTTTTTGTGCACGCATGCGCAGTATGAGTGACTGTGGCCATGTTTTCGTTGCCGAACCCACTCTATAATGTGAATGCGCGTTGCGTGCTCCATCACACGAGTGCCGCGGTGTCCAACGTCACTTCCGACCCAGCGGCTTACTATTTGGACAGGTGTGTTATTCCTTTTCTATTGGGTCACTATTATATAAATTCCGAACCTGTAGCCATTATTTGCAGCCAAATGTTTTAACATATATTGATATATATTTATTTTATTTAGTCTATTATGTACATTTTTAGAATCATGTTCTTTTATTAATAAAAAAATATATACATTTTCATTCATCGATTTGTACTTTATTTGGTGTCGGGGTTACGCTTTTGGCGTTTGTAGGTATATATGCAGAAGGAATAAGTTGCAATATATAGGGGAAAAAAAGAAACATGGTGGTTGGGGTGCTGGTGACTACTCCCAATGAAGCAGAGCTGTAGTGTTCTGATCAATTCGGGAGCTGTGTATTCTTCCCCCACCATCACTTTCCTCCTCCTCCTATTCTCAAAAATGAGGAATCCTCCTGCCAGACTACCCAAATCTGTAGATAACGTTGGACTTTTTGTCAGAATTTTATTAATATTTGTATTTATATTTGTATATTATATTTGTTTGTCTATGTTATAAAGTGATGTTCGTTCCCACCCAAATACCCAGTCCTCCGTATAAAGTCACCGCCCCCCCCAAAAAAAAACACCCTATACCCCGAGTTTTCTATACCTTTATTTAATAATAAAAAGCTTATTTCACCCTATAAAACAAATGGATGTAAATGTCCATGTTTACACCTGTCCTCAGAGCAGTGACATTCCGTATGACATCACACATGTGACTTCACAAATGGTGATAGCTGGAAAAAGAGGTGCAGAGCCCCAGAGGCCTTACTCTGAGGACTGCAATCTAGCGAGCACTAGTGTTTCTATATTGTTTCCTTGCGCTTTTTATTTTATTTTATCATGATTCGAGGGGACCACATCAGCAGGGATGAGGTCAATTTGGCCTGTAGCATGTGCTGGACAGTTACCATCCTCCTGGGTTCCCTCTTCACCACCGGCCCGAGTTTCTGGTTTGAAATCACCAGCAACCAACCGAGCCGGAATATCACCTCCAGCCACCTGCAAGGGCAGAACGATACCATCAGAGATCTGCCCAGCTTGAATACTACCAGCAGCGACATGAAGTGTCCCACCTGGACGAGGACCAGGATCAGAAAGATCACCCCTGTCCTGGTGAGTAATCAAACCTCTGCCAGCAGCGACATGAAGTGTCCCATCTGGACCAGGACCAGGATCAGAAAGATCACCCCTGTCCTGGGGAGTAATGACACCACTGCCAGCAACGACGCGATCAACTGGGATTCCATTACCAACAACCTGCAGAGCGGGGCGGCCATCATCAAAAACTATCTTGGCTGGATCAGCACTTATGGTGACATGATCATCTGCCTGCTATGCTATATTCCCATCGATAACAACCTGCTGGACCGGTTCATAGATGCTGTTGACGACCTGATCTCGTTTGCTACTATCATCAGTGACCTGCTGTCCTGGATAGACACCACCACTGACTTGATCTTCTGGATCCCCACCATCACCAGCAGCTCCCTGCTTGCCTGGATGAACCCAGTCAATGAGTTTGTGACCTGGATTACCATCAACAGCACTATAGAGCTTCTTTACGTGATCTGTAACCCCACCGCCATCAGCTGGATCGGCTTCTTCAGTGACAGGCTCACCTGGATCGCCATCACACTCCAGCTTCTGACGTGGGTTATGCCAAGGGGGATAGTGACCAGCATCACCGGACCGATGGACTATATTAACTCGGTCAGACAGTTCCTGGGACGGGTCACCGTTGCCATCCTAATTGTCAATATCCCCGAGATTAAAGGTGTCATTACCATCATCGCCAGTATACTATGGGTATTCACCACCAACCTGTATGTATGAACACTGGAAAAGATGAATAAACATTTTTATTAGACAAATATTCCAATAGTTGTAATTATTGTTATAATAGACAAAGTAGGGAATTTATTATAAATCAGTGTTTTATATGTCAGTGAGAAACAAAAATATCTCGGAGTAAGGTGCCCCAAATGTATGAAGAGCCGCAGTTGAATATGGTTTCACATAACTACAACTCCCAGCATGCCCAGACAGCCAATAGCACTGCTCAGCCTCTGATTGGTGGAGCACTTTGTCGTACGGTAATAACTCAACTAACCCCTTCCCACAGAATGCCTTATATAAACGTCCGATTGGGCAGGTCCTTCGCGCATTCCGCCGTTTATAAAAGGCATTCAGTTAACCCGGCGATGCGCGGCATCGCATGGGTTAGCTGGCAGAAGTCCCGCTGTTACCAGCAGGAGACAACTTCTGCAAGCCTCCCCCAGGACCATCTGTGGATGGTCCTAGTCAGCAATCCCTGTGATTGGTCCCTGTGGACCAATCACAGTGTGTCAGCTGACTGGGGGGGGGGGGGTGTCTCAGCTGACTGGGGGGGGGGGGTTTAAAGTTCATTTCCCTCAGTCTGCCCGTTCCTAGAAGTCGGGCAGAGCGGGGGATGATGAGTGCTGTGGGGGGGGGGGGGGGGGGGGGGGTGATGGGGTGGCCCACGGCACATACCTGGGGCCGGCGGCAGGCACAAGTGGAGGAGGCAGCTGTGGCATCAGATGCAGCAGTGAAGATCGCTGTAATGTGATCTTCACTGTTGCTTCTAGGAGTTTTAAAACTACAACTCACAGCATGCCCAGCCTTTGGCTGTCTGGGCATGCTGGGAGTTGTAGTTTTGCAACATCTGGAGGGCCACAGTTTGGAGACCACTGTGCACTGGTCTCCAATCTGTGCTCTTCCAGATGTTACAGAACTACAACTTTCAGCATGCCTAGACTGTCTGGGCATGCTTGGAGTTGTAGTTTTGCAACAACTGGAGGCACACTAGTTGGGAAGCATTGTCTGTTTCCTAACTCAGTGTTTCCCAACCTGTTTGCCTCCAGCTGTTGCAAAACTATAACTCCCAGCATGCACTGACAGACCATGCATGCTGGGAGTTGTAGTTTAGCAACAGCTGGAGGCTCATGGGTTGCGAAACACTGAGTTAAGTAACAAACTCTGTGTTTTGCAACCAGTGTGCCTCCAGCTGTTGCATAACTACAACCCCCAGCATGATCGGACAGCCAAAGGGCATGCTGGGAGTTGTAGTTTTGCCCGCCCCCCATGTGAATGTACATTCACATGGGCAGGGGTTTACAGCAAGTTTCCTTGCTGTAAACCCCTGCCCTTGTTACATAAACCCCTGCCCTTATTATGTACCTTGAGGGGTGTAGTTTCCAAAATAGTATGCCATGTGGGGGCTTTTCAGCTGTTCTGGCACCATAGGGGCTTCCTAAATGTGACATGCCCCCAAAAAATCATTTCAGAAAAACTCACTCTCCAAAAACCCATTGTCGCTCCTTCCCTTCTGAGCCCTCTACTGCGCCCTCCGAACACTTGACATACACATATGTGGTATTTCCTTACTCGAGAGAAATTGGGTTACACATTTGGGGGGATTTATCTCCTTTTACCCCTTGTTAAAATTCAAACACTGGGTCTACAAGAACAGGTTAGTGTAAAAAATTGAGATTTTGAATTTTCTCCTTCACTTTGCTGCTATTCCTGTGAAACACCTAAAGGGTAAACAAACATTATGAATGTCATTTTGAATACTTTGAGGGGTGCAGTTTTTATAATGGGGTCATTTGTGGGGTATTTCTAATATGAAGACCCTTTATATCCACTTCAAAACTGACATGGTCTGTGAAAAATTCCGATTTTGAAAATTTTGTGAAAAACTGGAAAATTGATGCTGAACTCTGAAGCCCTCTCATGTCTTCCAAAAGTAAAAACATGTCAACTTTATGATGAAAACATAATATATTGTATATAATATAATAATATAAAGATATCTCCCGCATGATGCAAACATAAAGTAGACATATTGTATATGTGAATCAATATATAATTTATTTGAGATGCCTATTTTCCTTACAAGCAGAGAGCTTCAAAGTTAGAAAAATGCAAACTTTTCAAATTTTTCATAACATTTTGGAATTTTTCACAAAGAAATGATGCAAGAATCGACAAAAATTTACCACTAGGATAAAGTTGATTTTGTCACGAAAAAACTATCTCTGAATCAAATTCATAAGTACAAGCATCCCAGAGTTATTAATGCTTAACCTCTTAAGGACTCAGGGCGTAGCCCGGTGTGAAAAACGGGGTCACACCGTGTCGGTCCCGGCTGCTAATAATAGCCGGGACCCTGGGCTAACAGCGCGCAGCATCGATCGTTGTGCCACGCGCTGTTAACCCTTCAGACGCGGCGATCAAAATTGAAGCCGCGTCTGAAAATGAAAGTAAACGCTTCCCGGCAGCACACTCGGGCTGATTGGGACATCGCGATAAAATTGCGATGTTCCGATCAGCTGGGACGCAGGCGGAGGTCTCCTTACCTCTCTCCGCGGCGTCCGATCGTCGATTGATTGCTCCAAGCCTGAGCTACAGGCTTGAGCAATCGAGCCCCTATCTGACTGATCCGTGCAAAGCTAGGGCTTTGCAGGGATCTGCATAGGAGATCAGTGTGTGCAGTGTTATAGGTCCCTATGGGAGCTATAACACTGTAAAAAAAAAGTGAAAAAAAGAAGTTAACAAAGGTCATTTAAAAGGGGTACTCCGGAGAAAACCTTTTTTCTTTTAAATCAACTGGTGGCAGAAAGTTAAACAGATTTGTAAATTACTTCTATTAAAAAAATCTTAATCCTTCCAGTACTTATTAGCTGCTGAATGCTACAGAGGAAATTCCTTTTTTTTGGAACACTGATGACATCATGAACACAGTGCTCTCTGCTGACATCTGTGTCCGTTTTAGCAACCATGCATAGCAGATGTATGCTAAGGGCAGCATGGTGGCTCAGTGGTTAGCACTGCTGCCTTGCAGTGCTGGAGACTTGGATTCAAATCCCACTAAGGACAACAATAAATAAAGTGTTATTATTATTATAATAACATCAGCAGAGAGAACTGTGCTTGTGATGTCATCAGGAAGTACAGGAAGGATTAAAAATTTTTTAAAAGAAGTAATTTACAAATATGTTTAACTTTCTGCCACCAGTTGATTTAAAAGAAAAAAGGTTTTCACCAGAGTACCCCTTTAACTCCTTCCCTAATAAAAGTTTGACCCCTTTTCCCATAAAAAAAAAAAAACTAAACTAAACATATGTGGTATCGCTGCGTGCGAAAATGTCCGAACTATAAAAATATATTGTTAATTAAATCGCTCGGTCAATGGCTTACACGCAAAAAATATTCCAAAGTCCAAAATAGTGTATTTTTGGTCACTTCTTATATCATGAAAAAATGAATAAAAAGCGATCAAAAAGTCCGATCAATTCAAACATGGTACCGATAAAAACTTCAGAACACCTGTTGGACCCGCACCTACTTTTCGCCAAGCTGCCCGGGACTTGTGTACTTGAGACTTAGTCTCTGTTGCCTTTTACCTACACTCTGATTCTCTACGTTAATTTTCTTTTCTTTCCCCCACCTTTTTCCCTCTAAGTTTCCCTGTTCTCCTCTTTAGACTGCTCCTGCTTCTCTCTTTTCCTCATCCTGCTTTTCGTCTCTTCCCTTGTCCTTACCTTTCTAGCTCCTCTCTGGGCTGACCTGGTGCCTTTACTTGGGTCACCTATTTAGCTGGCTAGACGCAATGTGGACTGTTGCGCCTCACCTGTCCCGGTTGGGGCACAGGAAGTACGATGGTTCAGATGATATCCTGGACCGCCTTTCCTGAGTATTGTGTTGTTTTGATTTGTTCTATTTGGTTTGTTCTTGTTTTTTCTTTTGTTTCAGGAGGTTTACCAGCTACACCTTTCCTTTGTGATGGAGGCAGTGTAACAGGATCGGTCGTCGCCTATTGTAAAGTATATGTGGGTGATGGTTTGCCTTCTCCTTTGATATTTTGCTTTTTTAATTTTACCCAATATGTGTAGGATAATATCACATAACGTTAGGGGCTTTAACTCCCCTAACAAACGGAAAATGGCTTTCCATACATATGTCCGCCTCAAACCTGACATAGTCTGTATACAAGAATCGCATTTTACTGTGACTTGTTACCCTAGTTTTCTTCATAAATCTTTTGTGAGAATGTACAGGGCATCCTTTACCACTAAGTGTAGAGGAGTTGCTATTTTCTTGCACAACTCCCTTCCACTTGAGGTGACGGAGGCGAAATGTGATCCTGAAGGTCGTTATCTAATTATTTTAGGTACTCTGTATGGGAAATCTATCTGTCTTGTGAATACTTACGCCCCCACCGACAACCCTATTTTATTCTTTAGAGATATGTGTTCCATTCTTGACTCCCTGACTTTTGAGACATTGTTGTGGGCTGGTGATTTTAATTTTGTTTATAATGGCAAGTTGGACCGTTCTAATACGGTTCAGTTTCGTAGGTCGGGGACTCAACAACGCCTATTATCCAGTCTGTTTGCTATGCACTCTCTTGTGGACACATGGAGGGAACATAACGGTGCCAGTAGAGGTTATACCTATTATTCCCCGGTCCAACGCCACTACACGAGGATAGACTGGATCTTGGTCAACGCTGCGACGGTGTCTCAGCTGGTCTATGCTCGTCATGTACCCGTGTCATGGTCGGACCATGATCTGGTGTTGTCAGTCTTTAATTTTATGTCCACTCTCATATTGCCATTTAGGTGGAGACTTAATGAGTCTCTATTGACTATGCCTAGAATTAAAACCCAATTGGAGAGTGATATTACTTCCTACTTCTCTTTAAATAGCTCCCCACAATCGTCTCCGCATTGGACATGGTTGGCCCATAAGGCTTACATCCGCGGACGCCTGATCTCTACGGCCTCGGGTATTAAGCGTGATAGGTCTAGAGTCCAGGCGGCCTTGGAGGCCAGATTGTCTAGATTGGTTTTTGCCCATCAGCAGGATCCTACCCCCTATCTTTATAAGTCTATTGCGGATACTAGGTTGCAGTTGGATGCCCTGCTTTCTACTAAGGTTGAGAAAGCTTTGAGGTGGACGGGTGCAACCTATTATAGGTTGGCTAATAAACCTGACAGGTTGCTCGCGGCTATGCTTAAGAAAACTTCCTCATTTAACCGGGTACATAGTGTTCAGTTGAGACCGGGCCTCCGCACATCCCACCCTGATCGTATTTATGAGGCTTTTTCTTCCTTCTATTCTCACCTCTACTCGGCTCCTCCTTCTCCCCCTAATTATTCTGCTTCTTTCAATGCCTTTTTCTCTCAATTGTCTCACCCATCTTTTTCTGCTTTGGACCGGGAGGCCTTGAATGGACCCATCACGGTGGAGGAGGTAGAATGGGCCAATGACCGTCTTAAATTGGGCAAGTCTCCCGGCCCGGACGGATTTTCTGCCTCCTACTTTAAAACCTTTTCCTCTTTGCTAATACCTCATCTTGTTTCCTTTTTCAACTCCCTTTTTTCTGGCGCCAAACCTCCCTCTGAATTTCTTGATGCTTTGATCACTGTCTTGCCTAAACCCTCTAAGGACCACACTCTACCCTCTAACTATCGTCCTATCTCTCTTCTTAATGTCGATTCTAAACTACTTACCTCTATTCTGGCTTCTAGACTTAATTCCTATTTGCCCTCTCTTATCCACCAAGATCAGGTGGGATTTATCCCAGGCCGACAAGCCCCAGATAATATTAGGAAGATCTTAAACCTTATCAACTATTCAGATGTAACTAAAACTCCCATGGTCGCCCTAGCGCTAGATATAGAAAAGGCCTTTGATACGGTCTTGTGGCCCTACCTGTTTCAGGTACTGTCGAAATTTGGCATTTCGGGTCCCTTTGTTAGCATGTTGCGTGGCATTTACTCGGCCCCAACGGCCTACTTGAAGCTGCCCTCCACTTCACCCTCATCTATATCTATAGGGAGGGGAACACGCCAGGGATGCCCCCTCTCACCGGCGCTTTTTGCGCTCGTGATGGAGCCCTTGGCGGTTGCTATTAGAGACAATGTTGACATTAAGGGCCTTGTGGTGGGTTCGCTGGAATATAAAACTAGTCTATTTGCAGATGACCTTTTCCTGACGTTAACGAATCCTTTAGTTACTTTACCTAATTTACTCACCCTCTTGGACAGGTTTGCTGGGCTGTCGGGGTTGAAGGTGAATGTGGCCAAATCCGAGGTTATGTATTGCAATGTCCCACCTTTGACACGTCAATTGATTTCATTAAATTTTGGGTTTCATGATTCCTCCCAAGGCCTGTCCTATCTAGGTGTTACTCTTACTTCATCCCTTAAAACTTTATATGCGGCAAACTATCCTCCACTATTTCGCTCTATTAGAGCGGATCTCACTAAGTGGACGGTACCCCATATCTCGTGGATAGGTCGCATAAATGTATGCAAAATGGTTATTCTTCCACGAATCCTGTATTTGTTCCGTTCCCTTCCCATCCCGGTAGTGAAAAAAGACATATGCTCTCTTCAACACACCATTTCCCATTACATCTGGAACAGGAGACGACCCCGCATTAATAAGACTGTTATGCATTATCATAAAAGGGTGGGTGGCCTATCGGTCCCCAACTTGCTGAAATATTACTATGCTGCTCGCCTGGCCCAATTAGCCCTCACACACGCCACGCAAAATGCCCCTAGATGGGTGGGGTTGGAGGCATCCCTTATCTCTCCCTACTCTTTTTCCGCCTTTATGTGGTCCTCTTGTCCTGTCTCAGCTCTTCTCTCCTCTTTGGCGCAAATCACTCTGTTTTCCTTGTCTCTTTGGCGTCTGGTTCGCTTCAAATTCCGTCTGCAGTCTCCTATACCTCCCCTCCTCCCCTTTCTTTCTAATCCCTCTTTTCAACCTGGCATTTCCACCGCTTTATATTCTTGGTGGCGCTCTGCTAAACTAACTAAATTATCTGACCTGCTGGTGGGTAAACAATTGATCACCATAACACAACTCTGCTCTATACATACACTCCCGCCTGGGGAATATTTCCGGGCCCTTCAAATCCTATCATATTACTCCTCGTTGGGACCTAAAGGCTTTCAGGTACATACTACATTCTATGAAGCAGCCTTGCTTTATGGTCCTACGTTGCCAGGCATGCTTTCTCGCATTTATGCTCATCTAAATGCTCCCCCTACTGATACTAAACTGCGCTTCATGGTAGCCTGGGAACGTGACCTCCGTGTGACCCTATCTTTGCCCCAATGGCATGCTTGTTGCACGGCTATTAGTAAGGGTAGTTGGCAGGTCTCCTTGATGGAGACATCTATTAAAATCCTACATAGAGTCTATATGGTCCCTTCTAGATTGCACACACTATACCCATCGGTGTCTCCTCTTTGCTTCAGGGGATGTCAGACTACTGGTTCTATGCATCATATTTGGTGGAGCTGCCCTACGGTAGCGCAATTGTGGAGAAGGGTTCATGCTGTCCTGGTAGATTTATTTGGTGACCGCATGCCCAGTTCCCCATCTTTTTGTCTTTTAAGCAACAGACCCAGTAGGATGCCATTCCACACCTTTCGAATGGCTCAATTCATTCTTATGGCTACCAGGATTCATATAGCGGCCCAATGGAAATCACCGTTATTGTCATTTCAGAAGGTTATCGATAGAGTTAACTTTATTATGCTTTGTGAAAAATTGTCTGCCATTCGTGAGAACAGGGTGGAATATTTTGATAAATTATGGGAAGAATGGCAGACCTCCTCTTATTGCCCACCTATGCAGAATTGCCTTTCTCTATATTGAACTGGGGGGCGGGGAATTTTCCTAGGTATTATATGTGCTTGAGGCGACTGTTTGGGACGACCGATCCTGCCATTACCCTGTATTTGTACTGTTTTCCATGCAAATGTTCTTTGTTTATGTGCGAACCAACGAGATGATGTAACCTCGATGTTCTCTGTTTTATCTGTTATTATGTGATTTTATGCCTGTAAAGGCATTATACTATTTATCTTTTGCCTTTTGTACTGCTATCATTATTCTTTTCAATAAAAGATTCTTGGTTTGACTGTTAAAAACTTCAGAACACGGCGCAAAAAATGAGTCCTCATACCGGCCTGTATGCAGAAAACTAAAAAAGTTATAGGGGTTAGAAGATGAGAATTTTTAACATATAAATTTTCCTGCATGATGTAGTTATGATTTTTTTCCGAAGTAATACAATATCCAATCTATATAAGTAGGGTATCATTTTAACCGTATGGACCTACAGAATAAAAATGATGTGTTATTTTTACCAAAAAATGCACTGCGTAGAAACGGAAGCCCCCAAAATTTACAAAAGGAAATTTTTTCTTCAATTTTGTCGCACAATGATTTCGCCGTTTCGCCGTGGATTTTTTGGTAACATAACTAATGTCACTGCATAGTAGAATTGGTTGCGCAAAAAATAAGCCATCATATGGATTCTTAGGTGCAAAATTGAAAGCGTTATGATTTTTAGAAGGTGATGAGGAAAAGATGAAAATACAAAAACGGAAAAATGCTGAGTCCTTAAGGGGTTAAAGTGACAGTGGTCAGATCTGCAAAAAATGCTCTGGTCCTTAAGGCCAAAATCACCTCGGTGCTTAAGGGGTTAAAATTATGAAATATGGTCATAAAAATATTAATTATGAAAAATTATGAAAATGTATCATTGGGCAGGTAGTACCCCCAAATTAGACCCCCCCATTAGACAGGTAGTACCCCCAAATTACACCCCCCCCCCAGTAGACAGGTAGTACCCCCAAATTAGACCCCTCCCCCAGTAGACAGGTAGTACCCTCAGATTAGACCCCCCCCCCAGTAGACAGGTAGTACCCCCAGATTAACCCCCCCCCCCTCCCGCAGTAGGCAGTGATTCCCAACTGGGGTGCCGCGGGATTTTGACGGCAAATATTTTATTTTTTTATTCACCGGCCTGGCCTGCGCGTCTGAAATTTATGGCGCCGCGGGGGGAAGGGAAGTATGTGTGCGCTTTGCTGTGCGTGCACACATCGCAACCCCCTGCATTCCTCTCACCCTGCGGCTCAGTGAGTGAGTGCACTGGCGGTGCTCTGCCGGATTACCGTGTCGGTGTAGTGACCCGTGCCCCAGCATCCCCCTCCCCCCCCAGCGGCCCAGTGAGTGAGTTCACTGGCGGTGCTCTGCCGGATTACCGTGCCGGTGTAATGACCCGTGCCCCAGCGTCCCCCTCCCCCCCCAGCGTCCCAGTGAGTGAGTGCCCTGTCGGAGCCCTGAGTCGCTGCCCTGCCGGAGAGGGGAGGAAGGTGGAAGCTGCGCCTGATTACTGTGCCAGTGTAGTGAAGAAATATGGCAAAAAGGTACTGTACCCTTTCGTACCCTCTGTTACCCCTTCTTAACCCCGTCCACCCCCCCCTCACCCCTGTCATCCATGTCCACCCCCTGTCTATCCCTGTCACCCATGTCCACCCCTCCCTGTCCACCCCCCTGTAACACATGTCTACCCCCCTATTCACCCCTCTATCCCTTTGTCACCCCTCTTTTATCCCCCTTGTCATCCTTGTCCACCCCCGTTATCCCTGTTCACCCCCATATCTCCCGTGTCCACCATCCTGTCATCCATGTCCACCTTGGCCACCTCTGTCCATTCCTCTGCAACACATGTCCCCCCCCCATCCACCCCTCTGACCACCCCCCAGTCTACATCTGTCACCATTGTCCCTCCACCCTAATCACCCCTCTGTCCCTCCTGTCATCCATGTCCACCTTGGCCATCCCCCCTCTGTCACCGATGTACACTCCTCTACCCCCCCATTCCATAGACTTGCATACGGGGGGCGGGGGGGTGACATCACACGGAGGCGGGGGGGGGGGGGGGGGGGTGGTCATGATACTCTGGCCCCGTGGTCGCCACCCGGCTGTTTGTGAGCTGGCACCGCTGTGTGCAGCTCAAACAGGTGGGTGGCGAATACAAGATTGCGGGGGTCCCCAGCGGCGGGACCCCCATGGGGAGACATCATATCCCCTATCCTTTGGATAGGGTATAAGATGTCTCAGGGCCGGAGTACCCCTTTAAGATGTTAGCCGAGCTTTCTTACAATCTTACTGAGGAACCTTCTGACAATATTTTACCATTTCTTCTCACACTGTATGGTCACTGCAATTCTCTGTAAAGACGAGGTTACTCATTCCATTAACCCCTTAAGGACCCGGGCTTTTTCCGTTTTTTCATTTTCAATTTTTCCTCCTTAACTTTAAAAAATCATAACTCTTTAAACTTTTCACCTAAAATTCTATATGATGGCTTATTTTTTGCGTCACCAATTCTTCTTTGTAATGACATTAGTCATTTTACCCAAACATCTACGGTGAAACGGGAAAAAAAATCAATGTGCGATAAAATTGATGAAAAAACTCTATTTTGTAAGTTTTGGGGGCTTCCGTTTTTACGCAGTACATTTTTTGGCAAACATTACACCTTATCTTTATTCTGTAGGTCCATACGGTTAAAATGATACCCTACTTGTATAGGTTTGATTTTGTATCACTTCAGAAAAAAATCATGAATACATGCAGGAACATTTATACGTTTAAAATGGTCATCTTCTGACCCCTATAACTTTTTTATTTTTCTGTGTTCCGGGCGCTATGAGAGCTCATTTTTTTAAAAAGCAGTATATTTTTATAATTCGGACATTTCTGCACGCGATGATACCACATATGTTTATTTTTATTTACACTGTGTTTTTTTTATTCTTGGAAATGCCGGGTGATTCAAACTTTTATTAGGGGAAGGGATAATTGAAAGGGTTAATGATTTTTTTTTTTTTTAACACTTCTCTTATGCTCCAAAGGATAGGGGATAAGATGCCTGATCGCGGGACTCCCGCCGCTGGGGACCCCAGGATCTTGAACGCGGCACCCCGTTTGTAATCAGTCCCCGGAGCTGTCACGCCCCCTCCCGTAGGCTTGCATTGAGGGGCGGAGCGTGACGTCACACAGGGGCGGAGGCGTGACGTCACACGCCGCCGGCCGTGTGGTCGCCGGTAATCAGACCCGGAAAGAACACGCTCCGGGGACTGATTACAAACGGGGTGCTGTGTGCAAGATCACGGGGGTCCCCAGCGGCGGGACTCCCGCGATCAGGCATCTTATTCCCTATCCTTTGGATAGGGGATAAGATGTCTAAGCACCGGAGAACCCCTTTAAGATACTGAGCCCTCGGCTATGAGAACATTTGATCTGTCTTAGACTGCATTCACACTTTGTTTTTCCATTACGAGTGCCAGATACGGCTGGGGGAGGGGCAAACCAGGCTCTCCCGTATCCCAGCCGGACCAGCACTGAACTCCATTTACTTTAATGAGCCGACCGGAGTCAAACGCTGACTCCGGTCGGCTCATTTTTGACCCGTATGCGGTTTCCTGACCTCTAAAAAAACGGGAGATACATTTAACATTAAAACTAGATTAACATGCCAATCAGACCATGTTATGTATGTTATACAATGTATCTGTTCGCTACAATATGTAGGACGCACCACACAGCCCCTCCATAATTGATTAAATAAACATCGTTATAATATCCGTAATACATTTTTATTACATGGAGTCTCCAGGCATTGCGCACAATCTCATCCTGATGTACAGCATCCTATAACCATCACACCCATAGAGGCAATTCCAACACATATCTCAAATCGTATTGAACAGTAGAAAAGAAAAGAAATGTATTGGATATATCGAATGGGTACTTTAGTTCCGGATGGACTTAATGAACTCTCAGAAGTGATACTGTAAAATTATCCCATTCATTTCTTGGAAACAAACACAATAAATACACTTTCAACTAATCCAGATATATTCATACTTATATGCTTCATTTAATGCCACTCGCAGCCATTTAACTCTTTCAACTGACAGTTTACCTATTTTCCTTACCTTATTTCCTGAGTACATCCCGGGATATGCGCTTGTTCTAAAGCCGTTAGCAGCGATCGTTATATCCCCGCTCGCTCTCCCCTGTACTAGCCTAATAATGTACATAAACATGGTAAATGTCTCTACTTCGGCTGTTACACACTGCCATCTACTGGTGGATTTTCATCATAGCACTCAGCACTTTTTTATTTAACCCCTTAAGGACTGAGCCCTTTTTCACCTTAAGGACTCAGCCGTTTTTTGCAATTCTGACCACTCTCACTTTAAACATTAATAACTCTGGAATGCTTTTACTTATCATTCTGATTCCGAGATTGTTTTTTTGTGACATATTCTACTTTAACTTAGTGGTAACATTTTATGGTAACTTGCATCCTTTCTTGGTGAAAAATCCCCAAATTTGATGAAAAAATTGAAAATTTTGCATTTTTCTAATTTGAAGCTCTCTGCTTGTAAGGAAAATGGATATTCAAAATAAAAAAATTTTTGATTCACATATACAATATGTCTACTTTATATTGACATCATAACATTTATGAATTTTTACTTTTGGAAGACACCAGAGGGCTTCAAAGTTCTGCAGCAATTTTCAAATTTTTCACAAAATTTTCAAACTCGATATTTTTCAGGGACCAGTTCAGATTTGAAGAGGATTTGAAGGGTCTTCATATTAGAAATACCCCACAAATGAACCCATTATAAAAACTGCACCCCCCAAAGTATTCAAAATTACATTCAGTCAGTGTTTTAACCCTTTAGGTGTTTCACAGGAATAGCAGCAAAGTGAAGGAGAAAATTCAAAATCTTCATTTTTTACACTCGCATGTTCTTGTAGACCCAATTTTAGAATTTTTGCATGTTGTAAAAGGAGAAAATTTTTACTTGTATTTGTAGCCCAATTTTTCTCGAGTAAGCACATACCTCATATGTCTATGTAAAGTGTTCGGCGGGCGCAGTAGAGGGCTCAGAAGGGAAGGAGCGACAAGGGGATTTTGGAGAGAACATTTTTCTGAAATGGTTTTTGGGGGGCATGTCACCTTTAGGAAGCCCCTAGGGTGTCAAAACAGCAAAAAAAAAAAAAACACATGGCATACCATTTTGGAAACTAGACCCCTTGGGGAATGTAACAAGGGGTAAAGTGAACCTTAATACCCCACAGGGGTTTCACGACTTTTGCATATGTAAAAAAAACAAAAACAATTTTACCTAAAATGTTTGGTTTCCCCAAATTTTTACATTTTTACAAAGGGTTAAAGCAGAAAATATCCCCCAAAATTTGAAGCCCAATTTCTCCCGATTCAGAAAACACCCCATATGGGGGTGAAAAGTGCTCTGCTGGCGCACTACAGGTCTCAGAAGAGGAGTAGTCACATTTGGCTTTTTGGAAGCAAATTTTGCTCTGGCGGCATGCCGCATTTAGGAAGCCCCTATGGTGCCAGGACAGCAAAAAAAAAAAAAACATGGCATACCATTTTGGAAACTAGACCCCTTGGGGAATGTAACAAGGGGTAAAGTGAACCTTAATACCCCACAGGGGTTTCACGACTTTTGCATATGTAAAAAAAAAAAAAATGTTTACCTAAAATGCTTGGTTTCCCCAAATGTTTTCATTTTTACAAAGGGTTAAAGCAGAAAATACCCCCCAAAATTTGAAGCCCAATTTCTCCTGATTCAGAAAACACCCCATATGGGGGTGAAAAGTGCTCTGCTGGCGCACTACAGGTCTCAGAAGAGGAGTAGTCACATTTGGCTTTTTGGAAGCAAATTTTGCTCTGGGGGCATGCCGCATTTAGGAAGCCCCTATGGTGCCAGGACAGCAAAAAAAAAAACACATGGCATACCATTTTGGAAACTAGACCCCTTGGGGAATGTAACAAGGGGTAAAGTGAACCTTAATACCCCACAGGGGTTTCACGACTTTTGCATATGTTAAAAAAATATATAATTTTACCTAAAATGCTTGGTTTCCCCAAATTTTTACATTTTTACAAAGGGTTAAAGCAGAAAATACCCCCCAAAATTTGAAGCCAAATTTCTCCCGATTCAGAAAACACCCCATATGGGGGTGAAAAAAGCTCTACTGGCACACTACAGGTCTCAGAAGAGAAGTAGTCACAATTGGCTTTTTGGAAGAAAATTTTGCTCTGGGGGCATGCCGCATTTAGGAAGCCCCTATGGTGCCAGAACAGCAAAAAAAAAAAAAAAAAACATGGCATACCATTTTGGAAACTAGACCCCTTGGGGAACGTAACAGTGTTACAGTGAGTACTTACACCTCACAGTTTTTTTTGAACAATGGGCCGTAAAAGTGAAAAATTTTATTTTTTTGCACTATATTGATAGTGTTAGCCCAAATATGTCATTTTCACATTGGGTAATAGGGCAAAAGGCCCCCAAAATTTGTAGAACAACTTTGTCTGAGAAAAAAAAATACCCCATATGTGGATGTAAATTGCTCTGTGGACGCACTACAATGCTCAGAATAGAAGGAGGGAAATTTTGTTGAAATCGAAGTCGGGGGTCAAGTGCATTTATAAAGCCCCCAACAGAAAAAAAAACAAAACACATGTGACACAATTTTAGAAACTACACCCCTCAATGAACGTAACAAGGGGTACAGTGGAAAATAACACCTCACAGGTTTTTTGAAAAATGGGCCATAAATTGAAAAATAAGATGTTTTTACACTAAAATGCTGGGGTTACCCAATTTTTAACATTTTCACATGGGGTAATATGAGGAATTGGGTTACAAATTTTGGAGGGCTTTTTCCCCTGACTATGAAAATACATCCACATATGGGGTAACGTGCTGGACGGGCGCACAACAAGGCTCAGAAGTCATAGAGGTCACTTTGTATTTGTGACCTATGGCATATCAGTAGCTGACGGTTACATACATTCCGAGGAAAATACAAAAATGAAACACCCAAATGTGACACCATTACAGAAAGTACCCACCCTGAGGAATGGGTATAGGGGTAAAGAGGACATTTTTAATGCACAGGTGTTTCCTAAATTTATTTTCCAGGAATGGATGAAGGGTAGCTTTTGAAAATTGCAATTTTCAACCTATACTCTGCTTCATCTTTCTGGGAACAACTAACATGTGACTCCGAATTGTCGCCTGGAAATACGACAGAGCTCAGCAAGAACTCTTCGCATTTGAGGCAGATGTTTGTTACGGACCTAACAGTTACATACATTCAGAGGAAAATACAAGAAAGGAACACCCACATGTGAGAATACTATTAACAGTACACCCCCCTAGGGAAGGTGTATAGGGTGAAGTGGAGATTTGGAACAGACGGGTGTTCCCTTAATTTATTTTCCAGGAATGGATGAAGTGTACTATGGGGGGAAGAAAATTGCAATTTTAGTACTGATATGCCAATTATTTTCCCAGAATGATGACCCAGAGTACAGCCAAAAGTAAAAATGATGCCCGCCCCAAACCCTATACTCTGAATCATCATTCTGGGAAGGGGATGTGTGGGGCCGTCCCTATTCTGTTACCTCAAATGCGCAACCCGCTCAGGTGGAGAGAGAGAGCGTTGCGCATTTGAGGCAACTGCAAACCTCCAATGCTGTTGACTCTGTGACCCATGACCCATTTTTTAGGGGGAAGAAAAAAAAATATATTGGAGTATTGGGAAAAAGGTTTTTTTTTTTTTGGGCGGGGGGGATAGGGTATTTTGGTACAAAATTTGGAAGTCAATGTACCCTGGACTGGTACATTGGAGCCGAATTCTGGGGAATGAAAATTAGGGCAAAGGATGGAAAATTTAGTACTCCATGGAAGTGTGATACTCCCTGAAGCAGTCTATGCAGAGGCCCGGATTATCTGGGCAAGTGTCACACTGAATGGTGGTGTCCCTCCGTCTCCCCTTCCTGTAACACACTCTGCATTTCTTCTGGGTTCGTCCCGACCTTCTAGTGTTGGGGATCACACCAGGAAAGTGTTGGCCTGGGACGATCCGGGGACCTAAAGTTCCAGAGGTGCTCTGACCCACTCCTTGGCGGTCACCAAAGATGAGGGCCTTTAGAACTACCTCTTGGAACTCCAGGTATGTCCCTGTGTTGCCAGCGTTCTGGTACAGTATAAAAGAGTTGTACATGGCAACCTGTACCATGTAGACCGCAACCTTTTTTATACCATACACGTGTTTACCGCATGGCATTATATGGCTTGAGGACTTGATCAGAAAGATCAACTCCCCCCATATACTGATATAGTAGTCCAGAATACAATCAGGCTTGAGGACCGGTCCCGCGGTACCTCGCACAGGGACAGGGGTGCTGCCATTCCCATGAATTGTGGTGAGCATAAGGTTGTCCTTATACCGGACCAACAACAGGTTCTCATGGGAAAAGGCACGGGACTCACCCCGGGGGATAGGAGCATGTAGGGGATGGGGCGGAAGGCCTCTTTGATTCTTCCGGACTGTCCCACAAGCGACCGTGGATCTGGCGGCGAGGGATGTGAAGAGAGGGATACTAGTATAAAAGTTATCCACATAAAGGTGGTAACCTTTATCTAGCAATGGGTGCAAAAGGCCCCAAACGATTTTCCCGCTAACACCCAGAGTGGGGGGACATTCTGGGGGTTCAAAACGGGAATCTCGTCCCTCATACACTATAAACTTGCAAGTGTACCCGGAGGTACTCTCGCAAAGTTTATACATCTTCACGCCATACCGCGCTTGCTTGGTTGGGATGTATTGCCGGAAGCTGAGTCTCCCCTTGAAGCTGATGAGCGACTCATCAATAGAGACCTCCCGCCCCGGGACATAGGCCTCCCAAAATCTGGCCCCGAAGTGATTGATGACCGGCCTGATTTTATACAGGCGGTCATACGCAGGATCAGTTCGGGGGGGACATGCCGCATTATCAGCATAATGCAAACATCTCCGAATGGCCTCGAACCGGGGACGTGTCATGGCCATACTGTAGAGGGGTGTCTGGTAAAAGACGTCCCCACTCCAATATTGCCTGACACAGGGTTTTTTAACTATATCCATATGCAGCGCGAGGCCCCAAAAGGTCCTCATTTCGGCTGCTGACTGGAGTCCAGCCGCCGGGTCTAGCTAAAAATGAGCCCGGGTTAGCGGCGACGAACTGTTGGGCATACAGATTCGTCTGTGTAACCATCAAATTAACAAAGTCGTCACTGAAAAAATGACCGAAAAAGTCCTTTTCAGTGAACCCGACAATTTTGATTCCTGAGTCGCCAACAAACTCAGGAATCACGGGCTCGTGGTCCGCTGCCTCAGCCCAGTCAAGTTCTCCGGTACGAGGTACCAGTGACCTTGGCAGGGGGGCTTCACTAGTATGAGCGCCAGGGGGACTCATACTAGCATGGGGCACAGGGTCAAGGGCAGAGGAGGTTTGCGGCACCGCACGGCGGCGTCTCCGCCGCCTTGGCTCATCATCTGAACTAGATGATGAGGAGGACGATGAAATAAGGAAGGTGGGGTCTTCATCGTCCTCTGAGCCGCTCTCGGTGTCGGAGGCAATTAGGTCATATGCCTCCTCTGCCGAGAACACTCTGCGGGCCATTTCCCTACTCTAATGTGGATACGGGGGGTGTGTGTGTGTGTGTGTGTGTGTGTGTGTGGGGAAAAACTTTATTGGTGTATGTGCTGCGTGTGGTGTGGTGCGATATTACCTCCCTAACCCTCCCTAGCCTAACCTAACTAAACTAACCGCCCTAACAGAAAGAAAAAAAATATAAAAAAGGGGACTTTTATTTTTTTATTTTTTTTTAGAAAGGGGACTTCTAACGCAAAAAAAGACCTGCGCCCAAAAAAAGCGTTTATCTAATCAATGGTGTGCGCACTGATTAGCGCTTGTGGCGGCAGGGGGCGCAGAAGTCAGTGGGGGGTCCGGCCACTCAGCCCAGAACAGTGGCTGGTGGCTTGTACACAGACCCCCACACAAAAAAAACGAAAAATAAAATTAAAAAAACGCTTAATCCCGAAAAAATGCACCCGCCTGAACCCCAAAAAAACGCTGATCAGTGATAAATCACCGACAGCGGTGGGACAGGCTGCACACACAGGTACGGTCCGGTACACGCCTGCTACTGGTGGCACGGAACACCTATGGGTGCAAAAAAAGAAAGCGGTAACCGAAAAAAGTGCCTTTACCACCAAAAAAAACGCTGATCAGTGATAAATCACTGACAGCGGTGAGGCACGCCGCACACACAGGTAAGGTCCGGCCACACAGTACACGCCTGCTACTGGGGGCACGGACCGCCTATGGGTGCAAAAACACGCTAGAAAACCCGAAAAAAAACGGCGGCACCACAAAAAAAAACGCTGATCAGTACTACGGAACTGATCAGCGGCGGGTGGGCTTTAACAAACGGTGGCGGACCGCTCTTTTATAACTAAGAGGGTCCGCACACACGCTTAGGAAAAAATAAAAAGGAAAAAAAGATCTGCGCCCAAAAAAAACGCTGGCGGCAGACCGCAGAGACCCAGCAGGGCCGGGGTCACGCAGCTAAAGGTGCTACGAACCCACGGACACCCACTGAGGTACGCTGGAAAAAATAAAAAATACTTTTTTTTTTAACCCTAACCTGTCCCTACCTAATCTAAAGCTATCCCTGGGGATTTCTGTGCCAAGGGGCCACAGAAAGGGGGCAAGGGGCACTTTTTTTTTACTGAGGGGATGGTGGGCAGCACGGGGCTCCGTCCTGCACACCAGATCTCTCTGAAATGGCGGGCAGAACGGAGCAACATGCTCCTAGCCCACCAGATCCCCTCCCATTACATTGTGATTGGTATGGCCACTTTGGCCACCCAATCACAGCTGTACTGAGGGGGGTGGCCACAATGCCAGCCCCCAGTACAGCATGGATGGTGATTGGTGGTGTATACTACACCACCAGTCACCATCTATATCCAGGTCACAGGGTCACACGTGACCCTGATGACCTGGAACCGCTGCAGAACGCCGGTTAGTAGTTACCGGCGTCCTGCAGCGATCGCCGGTATAGGAGGTCCTCCGGACCTCCTCCGGCACACTGCCGGGATGTCTGCTGATAGAAATCAGCAGACATCCGGCTCCGATCCCCACCCGGCGAGCGGCGGGGAACGGAATCGCAGCGCATCGCTCGTCTGAATTGGCGAGCGATGCGCTGCGATCGCCGACATGGGGGGTCATCATGACCCCCCTAGGCGATATGCCGGGATGCCTGCTGAACGATTTCAGCAGGCATCCGGCTCCGGCACCCCTCCGGCTAGCGGCAGGGGGCCGGGATATGACAGGACGTCTCAAACGTCCTGAGTCCTTAAGGACTCGGAAAAGGGGTCGTTTGAGTACGTCCTGCGTCCTTAAGGGGTTAATTAAATAAATGTATTATATTGGTTTTTATTTAGACAATATATCAGGCCTTTCATTACAATTATTTTACTTATTTATTCAATTGTTTTATGCTATTTTAGTTTTATTAATGTGTATGTTTTTTGCACACAGCTTCTACGGCACTCCGGAAGTTGTCATCGCCCCCCCCCCCCTTTTTTTTTTTCTTCAATTGTTGTCTTATAAAAGCAAGTATTTTCCAGTATGTACACTATGCCTGATGAAGATCCCTGTTCGGGATCGAAACGCGTTGCACTGTATATAATAAAACAATTTCATTCAATCCTGGACCAGCGCCGTCATTGAGAGGAACTCTTTTTCCATTCATTTCTCCGGTTTCCTGACCTAGAAACGTAGTTCTGCTGCTCAGCAGCAGCGTGAGTTAACTCTTTCCTTGCTTGGCTCCTGAATGGTATACATGGGTCCAGGGGCGGATCCAGAGTCGAGTCTTGGGAGGGGCACTATTAGAGTATTTTGTGTTGGCGGACAGAAAACAAGGTGTTGCTTACGGAACTTACAATATTATTAAATGTATCATACAGTCCTAACCTTCTTTAAGACTCTTAGGCCATGTTCACATGTCAGAATAATAATCAAATATACCAATTGCCACAGAATGGGAATGTGCTAAAGAGGTTTTTACCATTTAAAACTACAGCTCCCAGTATGACCTAAGCAGTTGTGAGGGGATGCTGGGAGTTGTTGTTTCACCCATCATAACTGCAGTGACTCCAGCTCTGATAGGACATAGTGAGGAGGATACAGAATGATATGAGTGACTACAGGTGACGTCTTCTCTATAGTCTTTCCTTATCTAATTCAGATGTACTTACCACGGGACTTGTTCCAGCTAAATCTTCTCTCTGCAGACGCCCAGACGTCTCCTCACTATGATTCTGATCCTCTATATGAAAACAATAATTATTATAAACCTGCCAGACACTGTATTCTTCGAATATAATACTGGCACACACCCTCTGAATATAATTCTGACACACTGTACCCCCTGAATATACAACACACTGTACCCTCTGAATATAATACCGCCACACACCGTACCCTCTGAATATAATACTATCATACACTGCACCCTCTAAATATAATACTACCACACACTGTGCCCCTGAATATAATACTACCACACTGTGCCCTCTAAAATTAATACTACTACTACACACTGCACTCTCTGAATATAATACTACCACACACTGGGCCCCTGAATATAATACTGCCACACACAGGGCCCCTGAATATAATACTGCCACACACTGTACCCCCCGAATATAATACTGGCACACACTGTACCCCTGAATATACTACTGCCACACACTGTATCCCTGAATATAATACTACCACATACTTTGCCCTGAATATAAACCTGCCACCCACTGTGCCCCTGGTATATTACTGCTACCCACTGTGCCCCTGAAAATAATTCTGCCACACACTGGGCCCCTGTTATATTACTGCCACACACTATTCCCCTGCAACATTACTTGCAGATGCTATGCTCTAAGGCTGACTAAAACAATGAAATGAAGCCACTGTGCCTATAGAATGAATGACGCCACTGTGACCCCAGAATTAATGATGCCAGTGACCACAGAATTAATGATGCTACTGTGCCTATAGAATGAATGACGCCACTGTGACCCCAGAATTAATGATGCCACTGTACCCACAGAATTAATCATGCCACTGTGACCACAGAATTAATGATGCTACTGTGACCACAGAATTGATGATGCCACTGTGACCACAGAATTAATCATGCCACTGTACCCACAGATTTAATGATGCCACTGTGACCACAGAATTAATGATGCCACTGTGACCACAGAATTAATGATGCCACTGTGACCACAGAATTAATCATGCCACTGTACCCACAGAATTAATCATGCCACTGTACCCACAGAATTAATGATGCCACTGTGGGTACAGTGGCATCATTAATTCTGTGGTCACAGTGGCATCATTAATTCTGTGGGTACAGTGGCATGATTAATTCTGTGGGTACAGTGGCATGATTAATTCTGTGGTCACAGTGGCATCATTAATTCTGTGGTCACAGTGGCATCATTAAATCTGTGGGTACAGTGGCATGATTAATTCTGTGGTCACAGTGGCATCATCAATTCTGTGGTAACAGTGGCATGATTAATTCTGTGGTCACAGTGGCATCATTAATTCTGTGGTCACAGTGGCATGATTAATTCTGTGGGTACAGTGGCATGATTAATTCTGTGGGTACAGTGGCCACTGTGCCTACAGAATTAATGATGCCACTGTGACCCCAGAATTAATGATGCCACTGTGCCCACAGAATGAATGATGCCACTGTGCCTATAGAATGAATGACGCCACTGTGACCCCAGAATTAATTATGCCACTGTGCCCACAGAATTAATGATGCCACTGTGCCTATAGAATCAATGATGCCACTGTGACCCCAGAATGAATGATGCCACTGTGACCCCAGAATGAATGATGCCACTGTGACCCCAGAATGAATGATGCCACTGTGCCCACAGAATGAATGATGCCACTGTGCCTATAAAATGAATGATGCCACTGTGACCCCAGAATTAATGATGCCACTGTGACCCCAGAATTAATCATGCCACTGTACCCACATAATTAATCATGCCACTGTACCCACAGAATTAATCATGCCATTGTACCCACAGAATTAATCATGCCACTGTACCCACAGAATTAATCATGCCACTGTACCCACAGAATTAATCATGCCACTGTACCCACAGAATTAATGATGCCACAGTACCCACATAATTAATGATGCCACAGTACCCACAGAATTAATGATGCCACAGTACCCACAGAATTAATGATGCCACTGTACCCACAGAATTAATGATGCCACTGTACCCACAGAATTAATGATGCCACTGTACCCACAGAATTAATGATGCCACTGTACCTACAGAATTAATGATGCCACAGTACCCACAGAATTAATGATGCCACAGTACCCATAGAATTCATGATGCCACTGCACCCACATAATTAATCATGCCACTGTGACCACAGAATTAATGATGCCACTGTACCCACAGAATTAATCATGCCACTGTGACCACAGAATTAATGATGCCACTGTACCCACAGAATTAATAATGCCACTGTACCCACAGAATTAATCATGCCACAGTACCCACAGAATTAATCATGCCACTGTGGGTACAGTGGCATCATTAATTCTGTGGTCACAGTGGCATCATTAATTCTGTAGGTACAGTGGCATGATTAATTCTGTGGGTACAGTGGAATGATTAATTATGTGGGTACAGTGGCATCATTAATTCTGTGGTCACAGTGGCATCATTAATTCTGTGGGTACAGTGGCATCATTAATTCTGTGGGTACAGTGGCATCATTAATTCTGTGGGTACAGTGGCATGATTAATTCTGTGGTCACAGTGGCATCATTAATTCTGTGGTCACAGTGGCATGATTAATTCTGTGGGTACAGTGGCATGATTAATTCTGTGGGTACAGTGGCATGATTAATTCTGTGGGTACTGTGGCATCATTAATTCTGTGGGGCACAGTGGCATCATTAATTCTGTGGGGCACAGTGGCATCATTAATTCTGTGGGGCACAGTGGCATCATTAATTCTGTGGGTACAGTGGCATCATTAATTCTGTGGGTACAGTGGCATGATTAATTCTGTGGTCACAGTGGCATGATTAATTCTGTGGGTACAGTGGCATGATTAATTCTGTGGGTACAGTGGCATGATTAATTCTGTGGGTACTGTGGCATCATTAATTCTGTGGGGCACAGTGGCATCATTAATTCTGTGGGGCACAGTGGCATCATTAATTCTGTGGGGCACAGTGGCATCATTAATTCTGTGGGGCACAGTGGCATCATTACTTTTGGAGGCACAGTGGCATCATTAATTCTGTAGGCACAGTGGCATCATTAATTCTGTGGGTACAGTGGCATCATTAATTCTGTGGGTACAGTGGCATCATTAATTCTGTGGTCACAGAATTAATGATGCCACTGTACCCACAGAATTAATGATGCCACTGTACCCACAGAATTAATGATGCCACTGTACCCACAGAATTAATGATGCCACTGTGCCCCCATATGAACTTTGCCACTGTAACTCTCCATCTGTTGTAAAACTACAACTCCCATCATGCACAGACAAAAGGTCATGATGGTAGCTGTAGTTCTACAATAACTGGAGAGTCACAGATGGGGGAACACAAATTTTTACCTGAGAGCTTAGAATCGCCGTCCCAGGTCCCGCACTGCTCCGCTGCTCTGGCCTCTTCTAGTCAGGCCTGGCCAGAGCAGATGATGCAGGCAGCTAATGGTGCTACCTGCATCATAGGAGAAGCGCAGGGCAGGGACACATCGCTCCCTCGCTCCGGGCCGCGGCTATTCATTTGTATTGGCGTCTTAAAGACACAGCTACAAATGAATAAGGGGAGATCCAGCGGATGGTCCGAATGACTGGGGGACAGAGTCCGGATCTGGACCGTGGTCTGCCAGTTCAGTACCCCTGATATAGGACATAGATCAATGTTTCCTAACCAGAGTGCCTCCAGCTGTTACAAAACTACAACTCCCAGCATGCCTGGACAGCATTGTAGCTTTGCTTTGGAGACACCTTGGTTGGGAAACACTTATTTATGTCAGTGTTTCCCAACCCTCCAGCTGTTGCAAAACTACAACTCCCAGCATGCTAGGAGTTGTAGTATTGCAACAGCTGGGGGCACCTCTGGTGAGAAAGGGGGGGGGGTGAGCAGGGATTGTGCTGGGAAGGGGGAGGGATGATGCTGGAAAAGGGTGGGCATGGATGGTGGGGGGTAGTTTATCTTACCTGCCTTAGAACACTGCTGGGCTCCTGTATCCTCCAGACACTTCCTGCTTGCTGGGGTCATGTGATGTTTTGGTGTCACATGACCCAAGCAGAGCAGTAGAAAGCTGCCAATCAGGGGGAAGAGAAGCCGAGTAAGTGCCGATAACTCC
Organism: Hyla sarda; assembly: GCF_029499605.1. Classification (NCBI taxonomy): domain Eukaryota; kingdom Metazoa; phylum Chordata; class Amphibia; order Anura; family Hylidae; genus Hyla; species Hyla sarda. The sequence goes on from NW_026607870.1 coordinate 27,693, forward strand.
ACAGACACGCTGTGTGCACGCTCCCTCTGCACTGCAGACTGAGTATACAAATATAGCTTGTGACAGGGATGAGCGCTGGGACAGGGTGTCACCCCACCACCCCACCATTCTAGGGGGCAGCAATCTCGGGGGGGGGGGGGGGGGGGGGGGGTAATTGCCCCGTTGTACCCCCCCCCCCCCTGGATCCGCCACTGCATGGGTCAGGGGTGTGGAAATTAAAAAAAAAACTACTTGTCCAAGGGACTAAAGCGGAACACAATCTACTTGTCCCTCAAGAAAATCCACTTGTCCTGGTTGATGAAATAATTTCAACCAAAATAGTCTGATCCCCCCCACTAGACCACCAGGGATGGATATAAGATCCTTTAGACACTGCTGACAGCGGTGATCTAATGGGTTAATAGGTGATCGCAGTATGTCAGACTATTAGCGGAGGGAGAGCTGTAGCGCCTCTTACACCCGAGACAAGACCAGATAAGTCTAGATGTAACTTTTTGATCACCTTATAAAATATTTCTCACATGAAGTGACCAAAAATGAGCAATTCTGGACTATTCTTTACATTTACACCGTTCACCATACGGTTTAATTAACATTATATTTTAATAGTCTGGACATTTCCACATGCAGCGATATCACTTATGTTTATTTTTCTACATTATTTTTATTTAAAGAAAATTGGAAACTTATTAGGAAAGGGGCTTATTCACATATATACGCACTTTTAAAATATTTTAATCACTATTTTTCAGTCTCAATAGGGACTTATGTGTTACTGGGGGGGGGGGGTGTTCTGCTTCTCCAGTTTATGTGCTGCATTTTGTGTCAGAAAATGCTGGAAGTTGCATTTAATTACTAGATAACTACAACTCCCAGCATGCCCTGATACAGCCTATGGTTGTATGGGTGTTGCAGCATGTTCCACTGTATAGTAGGACAGTTAAGGTTATTGTAGGACATGCTGGGAGTTGTAGTTTTGGTTTGTGTCAGCTGCAGAGCCATAGGCTGTGTCAAGGAATAATGGGAATTGCAGTTAGTAACTACAACACCCAGCATGCCCTGATGCAGCCTATGGCTCTGCAGCTGACCCGAACCAAAACTACAACTCCCAGCATGTTACACTTTATAGTTCTACAGTTTAGGTTATGGTGTAACATGCTGGGAGTTGTAGTTTTGGTTCAGGCGTGTTTGTGTGCATCCGTGGGGCTCTTGGTTGACGGGTGAGTATGAAGGGGGCGGGATTCTGGGGGTGCAATATAGTGCGGGTGCCACTGAAAATAAATAAAATTAGATGGCACAACTGCCCTAATGCCCGACGTGACAGTCCGCTCCTATACAAAACATTCATGCATACACATATCATACATACACCAGCCACTGCCCCCATATCCCCATACACACACCCCCGCCACTGCCCCCCCCACATCATACATTACATACACACATACACTCACACCATACATATACACCATACATATGCACACATCATACATAGGCCTGCTGCTGCTGCCCCCCCACATATCATACATTACATTACATACACATCACACAGACAGACATCATACACACATTACATACACATCACAAACAGACATCATACACACATTATACATTACATACACATCACACGCAGACAGACATCATACACACATCACACATACACTCACACCATATATATACACCATACACACATCACACATTACATACACATCACACATAGACAGACATCATACACACATCACACATAGACATCATACACATATACACTCACACCATACATATACACCATACATATGCACACATCATACATAGGCCTGCTGCTGCTGCCCCCCCCCCACATATCATACATTACATTACATACACACATCACACATTACATACACATCACAAACAGACATCATACACACATTATACATTACATACACATCACACACAGACAGACATCATACACACATCACACATACATCACAGACAGACATCATACACACATCACACATACACTCACATCATACATATACACCATACACACATTATACATTACATACACATTACACACAGACAGACATCATACACACATCACACATACACTCACACCATACATATACACCATACACACATTATACATTACATACACATCACACACAGACAGACATCATACACACATCACACATACATCACAGACAGACATCATACACACATCACACATACACTCACACCATACATATACACCATACACACATCACACATTACATACACATCACACACAGACAGACATCATACACACATCACACATTACATACACATCACACACAGACAGACATCATACACACATCACACATTACATACACATCACAAACAGACATCATACACACATTATACATTACATACACATCACACACAGACAGACATCATACACACATCACACATACATCACAGACAGACATCATACACACATCACACATACACTCACACCATACATATACACCATACACACATTATACATTACATACACATTACACACAGACAGACATCATACACACATCACACATACACTCACACCATACATATACACCATACACACATCACACATTACATACACATCACACACAGACAGACATCATACACACATCACACATACACTCACACCATACATATACACCAGTGTTTCCCAACCAGGCTTCCTCCAGCTGTTGCAAAACTACAACTCCCAGCATGCCCAGGGCATGCTGGGAGTTGTAGTTTTGCAACAGCTGGAGGAAGCCTGGTTGGGTAACACTGATATACACCATACATATGCACACATCATACATACACCTGCCGCTGCCCCCCCATCATACATTACATACACACATCACACATACACTCACACCATACATATACAACCACCCTTCCTGCCGCCGCCTGCATTCTCGGCCTCCTCACCTGATCCGGCCATGAGTGGACATCAGAGCTGTAGTCACCGCCGGTGTGAGGTGAGATTTCCGTCCTCCCCCTCCCCCCTGCTCTGTGTTTTCCCCGTGCAAACTAGCAACCTCCCCGTGGTGGATTAGGTCCTGGGGAGACAGATCAGGGGGAGGGGGAGGGATAGAGCTGTGCACGGAGCTGTCTACATCCTTTCTCTCACCCTGCTGTGTCTTCTGAGCTCCGTCCATCCTCCAGGAGGGGAGATAAGTGGACTCTATGTCAGCTGGAGGCCACCGCCCCCTCCATACACTCTGAGTGCCGGTGTGAGACTTCCATCGGCTCCTGCGCCTTACACCGACATTAAAGAAAAATAAGGGGGAAGTCTGTCTGTCCCTGCTCGCCCGATACAGGGCTAAATCTATGAACAATTCACCTGCCCGGCGCCCAAAACTACTTGTCCCGGGCGTCGGGCGATAGGATTTCCACATCCCTGATGGGTACACTATGTACCCCAGTATGCTATACAGCTGGCGTAGGTAAGTAGTGATGCTCTGCACCCTGTATACGCTATATATCACTCCTCACCTCCTTACACTCTGGACTGGGCCCTCTGCATCTGACCCATGGAGTGGTACCTGAAGGCAGTAAAAAAAATTGCCACAGGATCCAAAAATGATTGTTACCACACACCAGCAAAAACGCAAGAAAAAGAACACAAGAAAAACTGAAAAAATGCAGGAAAAAGCTGTGACCGTTCTTCTGGCGTTTTTGCTGGTGAACAAAAAACCTCAATGGAATCCAAGCCTCAAAGCAATAGAACAAAATCCCTATGTCCACTTTTCCTGTGAGGTGCAGCTCAGGTGTACTCTGTGTGGAGATTTAGAACTTTGCACAAAATTTATCATGTGCCTTGCAATTGCACCAAATTTAGACCAACCAAAACAATCTACAAAAAACATGTACCTACAACAATGATAAATTTCCCCCAATGTATATGTGTGATTGTGTCTATGTAGCAGAGCCGAGTGTGTAATTGTGTATATGTAGTAGAGCTGAGTGTGTGATTTTGTAAATGCAGCAGAGCTGAGTGAGTGATCAGGTGTATGTAGCCAAGTTGAGTGTGTGCGTGGTCATGCTTATACATAATCACACATTCAGCTCTGCTCCATACACATGTCGCACACATGTTCTCCTCACATTTTCTTTTTTTTAAATTCGTTTTATTGAAAAGTAAATAACTGTAGACCACAGGCCCATTAAAGTGAACACGAAGCATATCCACAGTACATAGAAAAGGGTCATGAGACCATACATCAAGTTACAGAATGCAAGCGACAGGATACTCCAGGTTACATCACATGGTATACATCGAAGTCACAAAACACTACCCAACTGAGGTAGGTAAACTGAAAACAAAATAGAACAAGAAGGCGAACATTCGCCAAAATTAGCAATCGTATACCGTCCCGCGAGGAGCACCAATACTATCACTAGTTAGTGGTACCATCAAGTAACCCATGATAAATAACCCCGAAAGGCACCCGCGCATCCAAGGAGGTAGAAAAAGAATCGACAAACGTACACAGAAAGAGAAACAAAGGTTAGTAGAGACCATAGACAGCAAGCATAGCATCAATGTATCTTACACTGTCCCAGAGGGGGTCACAGAGTACGAGCATTGAGTCAAGGGAGAGGAACACCAACCACCCCACACAGAATAAAATTTACCCGGGCACTTCCTATTTTTGTACACTATGTGTGAGAAAGGCAGTGTAGCATTTACCATAGCCTTCCATTGAGTCAGGATAGGAGAGCCGGGGTCCATCCATTTAAGAGCAATAGCCTTCCTGGCCAAGAACAGAGTTTCCCGCAAAAACGTACGTACGTGATGTGTCCATATCTCTTCATCTAAGATACCAAAAAGGCAGATCAAAGGATCAAGAGATAGGGAAGGTTGAGCCAGAGTAGCTAAAAAAGTGAGCACTGCATGCCAGAAAGCTGCGATATAGGGGCAGGCCCAAATCAAATGCCAGAAGTCTGCCCTGGCAGCGCTACAACGATGACAAGCATCGGAGTCTGAACGACCCATTCTATTGAGCCTTAAAGGAGTGATATAACTATAGTGTATAATGTTCAATTGGATCAATTTATTATTCGCTGCCGGGGACACTAACATGTGGGAGGAAAAAATGTCCTCCCATACATCCTTAGTCAAATTAGGGATATGGGATTCCCAATGCCGGACCGCCGGTACTGGATTGCGGGAGTTCTTGGCCTGAATAAGGTGCGTGTACAGGATGGACACCAGCCCCCTGGGACCCTGTGACTTCAGAACCCCAATGAGGGGAAACGCTGATATCAATGGGCTCCCCATTGGGAACTGGGCATTCAGGGCGTGTCGGAGCTGGAGGTATTTAAAAAAACTGTTTCTGGGAAGAGCATGACTGGATTGCAACTGATCAAATGAACAGAGCACATTATCACGATAAACATGCCCCAAGGTGAGCACCCCCGCGTTCTGCCAGAAGACTGGGTCCAGAGCATCGCTCACTTGAGGAAGTTGAGGATTATGCCATAGAGGGGTATCCTCAGCGATATCAGTATATCCATATATCCCCTTAACAGCCCGCCATATCTTTATGGCCAGCTTATGAAGTTGGAGATAAGCTCTACCACCCAGGACAGGGCTATCTAGCAGCATCCTAAGGGTCATTGTCGGGACAGACCTAGCTAAGGACTGTTCGGAGTCCGGCACCACATCCCCAGAGATCCAGTGCCTGATATACCGGAGTTGACCGGCCAAATAATACAAATAAAAATCAGGGAGTGACATTCCTGCCGCCAACTTGGGGCGTTGTAACGTGGTTAGCCGAATTTTAGGTCTATTGGGGCCCCAAATAAATGGTGAAAGAAGGGAGTGAAGAGAATCAAAGAAGTGTCTAGGTACAGGCACTGAGGCATGCTCCAGCGCATAAAGGCACTTAGGTAAGACAATGAGTTTAATAAGATTGATACGGCCCGCGACCGACAATGGGAGCGTGGCCCACACCCGGAACTTCGCTTTAACATAAGGAAGTAGAGTGAGTATGTTGGCGGACAGGTCAAGCAAAGGATCTCTGTGAATGTGCACCCCCAAATACTTAAATGAGGAAACCACCGGGAGGCCATTCATTACCGGGGGCCAATCCCTAGACAGAAGCGGCATCACTGCAGACTTAGTCCAGTTGATGAGTAGACCAGAGAAATACCCAAATCGGTCCATGAGTGACATGACATAAGGAAGCATCAATGTAGGGTTAGAGAGGAATAACACCATATCGTCGGCATAGAGGCCTATGCGCTCCTCCCGGCCCCCCGTAGACATACCTCGGAAGCCAGGATCCTGCCGAATGCGGAGGGCAAGGGGCTCCACTGCCACCGCAAACAGAAGCGGGGACAAGGGACACCCCTGACGTGTGCCCCGGCCGAGAGCAAATGGGGAAGAACACACACCATTCACCAGGATCTGGGCCTGCGGGCATCTGTACAGGAGGGACACCCATTTTCTAAAGTTAGGACCAAAACCAAATTTAACAAGGGTAGCCTGCAAATAACCCCATTCCACGGAATCAAAGGCCTTGGCGGCGTCCAGCGACGCCAAAGCCCAATCTCCCCCCAGAGCGTTTCCCACCTGGACAGCCGCCTGTACCCTACGGATGTTATCGGATGTGGATTTGCCAGGCATAAAGCCGGATTGATCTGGGTGAATTATGGATAGGATTACCTTGTTCAGTCGGTTAGCTAAAACTTTCGTAAGCACCTTATAATCCAGATTCAGCAGCGAAATGGGTCTGTAAGAACCGCACTCCACAGGATTTTTTTCAGGTTTTAGGAGGACAACTATGGTTGCCTCATACATAGAGGCAGGTAAAATACCATCCTCAAATGCACGTTCAAACATTGCAAGCAGGGAAGGAAGGAGCATGTCGGAATACCGCAAGTAAACCTCCAGTGGAAGGCCATCAGGGCCCGGAGATTTACCCTTAGTCATGTCCCCCATGGCCTCCTGAATCTCCAGTAAGGAGAGGGGGGCCTCCAACATCATCCGATCACTATCCGATAGTACCGGAAAGTCAATACCGTCCAGGTAGGTGTCCAACTCCTCAGCACCATACTGCACCTGTGAAGAATAAAGATTAGAGTAGTATGTGGCAAAGCAACGCGCAATGTCCGCAACCCCCAACAGCTCGGACCCATCCGAGGCCACTATCTTAAGAATCGCAGGGGCAGAAGAGTTCTGCCTGACTATATGTGCTAACAGCTTACTAGATTGATTGCCATGTTCAAAGTAAAATTGTTTTGTGAAAAACAGCTTTCTATTGGCCTTCTCTGAGAGGTGTAGCATATATTGCCGCCCCGCACACAGCCATTCAACCTTATTAGCCTCAGATGAGTCCGCAACGTATCGGGCCTCCAGCTCCGCACATCGTCCAGCCAGCTCCTCCTCCCGCCTAGACGCTGACTTTTTGAGAAAGGAGATAGTGGAGCGCAAGCACCCCCTCAAATACGCCTTCAATGTCTCCCATACCAGGATGGGGGAACTCCCAGGGGAATTGGCCTCAAGAAAGACTCGAAGCTGGTCCGGAATACGGTCGCAGGAGCCTATCTGTTCCAGCCAGAAAGGATGGATTTTCCACCTCCGCGGTGAACCAGGATCTACCATGGAGACATCAAGCATTAGGGGGGAATGGTCTGATATAGCCCGCGGTTCATAGGAAACCGCTGAAACTTGGGGAAGAAGGAGCGAGTTGCCACATGCAAGGTCGATCCTGGACAGCGCATTTCTGCCCAGAGTGTGACAAGAGTATTGCCTAGCCTGAGGGTACCTGGCCCTAAAAATGTCTACCCATCCAACCTCCTCCAAAAACAGCGATAAAGGGCCACCCCCAACTCCCACCGGGACCCCCCTGGGGCTATGACGATCTAGGGACGGATTCGGTACCATGTTGAAGTCCCCCATACAGAGGACACGGGCAGAGGGATAACTAGCTGCGAAGGTAACCGCCCCGTGGAGTATATCCATAGAGGCAGGGGGAGGGTTGTATATGAATAAGAAGACAAAAGGCACATTATTTAAAAATGCGTATACAAAGATAAAACGACCCTGTGAATCCTTACGTACTGTAACTGGGTCCCACCTTACTCTCCGACTAATCAGTAGGGAAACCCCCCTTGAGAAGGACGTGTGATAGGAGTGCAAGGACCATTGGACCCAGGGTTTAGAAAACTGTCCAGCTTTATCTGGGGTAAGATGTGTCTCCTGCAGTGCCACAATATGAGGCTGATACTTCCTAATATGGGAGAATATCATAGTGCGCTTGCGCGGGGTGCGTGCTCCTCTAACATTCCATGACATTATCTTAATATCAGCCATAAGAAGAGACAACACGTAAAACAGCAGGGGGAGAGGTAAAGACAGAGAAAACATACATGCCCCAGCCGGGGTGAAAAACACTGATAGGGATGCGCGGAACCATATATAGACCGTAGTACTGAAGTGGTAAGACAAAAAACCCTACTAATAGGCGACCTCGCGGGTAGGTATCTTGGAGGCAAAATGAAACCCCAAACTAAATAGGGGACCAGTAAATAAATCAAACAGTAAACATATCTATACCAGTGTTGCATAAGCATCAGTGGAGCAACAGCTCCATCTAGTGGGGAGAACCTGCTCATACATGCTAACAGTGGAGAACCCTGAGTATGTTCATCAATCAGTAGGAGAATATTAGTCCAACTGGGACCCGAGAGAAGAAGTGGAGGAAAAAAAGGAGAAAGCAGGGAGAGAGAGGAAGGAGAGAAGGGGGGGGACGGGAGGGGGAAGAACAGGGGGTGGAGGGAGGGTCTTAAGAAGAAGAGAAGGATAGGGGAAGCAGGAGAAAGAGAGAGGAAATAGAAAATGATAAAACACATATGATCAACAGTAAATCCCATCCCCTGCTCAGGAGATTGTCCACCCGTCACCCCGACCCCCCCACAAATGGAAAAAAAGTAAAAAATAAAAAACAAAAAATAATAATCCCAGCAAACAGGAGTCACACAGCAAGGGACAGTCCAGGTAATCGAGGAACAAAAGGCCTAAGGCACTATGAGGGGGGGGGGGTTTTCGGTTAGGAAGGGAGAACGGGAAGGGGGGGGGGGGGGGGGAATTTGGCACATCAGGGAGGGGGGAAGGAGACCAGATAGAGATCGTGTACTAGTAGTCCAGCAGCCGATGTCCTCCAAGTCTGTGACTCAAAAATAAAAAATAAAAAAAGGAAAAAATGAACCGACCCAGGGAAAAGGGACAGGGTGACGTGGGAGGTAGACTGGAGAGGGACAGAGTAAATCCCTTCAGAGGGTCAGAGTAGGGCCCTCATGCAGTCCCGGAGGAACAGTCCTGAATCAGGGCACACAGCAGTCCAAAGTAAGCAACAGGATGGGGGCGAGGGAAGGGAGAGGTAAGGCCTGGGATCATCAGGGAGGCATTAGGTGCATGGGGAGAGTGGAGGGCCTGGGGAGACTAGGCTCCCGGGGAGGGGGGAGGAGGGATCACAGTACCTTGAGCTCCGCAGAGGGGTCCAGGAGACCGGGGCCAAACAGGGGGAATGGAGGCAAGGAGAGGGAGGGTAAAGGTCATGGCATGAGGTCCTGTACCAGCATCTCCATCTCACCACGTAATCCGGGGTCACCTACAGGATCCGGATCAACGTTGGCGCCGTAGCCAGTCATCCGCATCCTGCGGGGAAGTAAAGAAAACCGCCCGGTCACCATCCACGATCCTCAACCGGGCAGGGTATGCCATGGAGTATGGTACCCCTCTCTCTCTCTCAGCCGCGCCTTGATAGAAGTAAACGAGGCCCTCTTGCGTTGAAGATCAGAGGAGAAGTCCGGGAAAATGGACACCTTTGCGTTCTGCACTATGATCTCCGGCAGCCGCCGGGCAGAGCGGAGGATCAAGTCCCGATCATTGCAGTTGAGAAACCTCGCCAATAGAGGACGAGGAGGCGCACCAGGGATCGGTGGCTTAGATGGTACTCGGTGTGCTCTCTCCACGGCGTAAGCAGCCGAGAAGGGGGCATCCGGAAAGAGCTCTTTGATCCAGGACTCCACATATGCCCCCGGGTTCTGACCCTCCGCCCGCTCAGGAAGACCGATCACTCTAATGTTATTCCGGCGCAGCCGGTTCTCGAGGTCGTCATTCTTCTGACGGGCCAAATCCAGCTGCTCCCGGACCTCGCGGAGTGAAGAGGGTAGAGGCTGTACCGTGTCTTCCAGGGTGGAGATGCGTGTCTCAGTCTCCGTCACCCGCTCCCTCAAGGTCTGAAAGTCCTGCCGTAGGAGGCCCACGTCCACCCTGACCTCTTCAAGCTTGCCGGTGAGAGAAGTGCGGCATGTCTGGATCGCCATCAGGAGGGTATCGCTCACCTCCCGAAGGGTAAGGTCAGTAGAATCAGCGCCCTCTTCACGATGTGAAGCCTCTCCTTCCTCCGCAGCCGCTGGTGGAACACGCGCCCCGGCCTGAGCGGCGCCATCTTGCCTGACTGCGCGGGCATAGTCCCGGAGCTTTTCCACGGCCGGTCTCTCCTTGTTTCTCGTCGGGTCTTGTTTAGAGGCCATAATGCGGGTCCTCAACCGAGTCTGTGGGGTCAGGGACTCCAGGATTCACCTCAGGATAAGTTAAATGCAGGTTCTAAGCGGGAGCACTCACAGCGTGCGACCGCTCATCTCAACCGCCAAGCCACGCCCCGTTCTCCTCACATTTTCAAAGATCTCTTGTGCTGCTTTGAAAATATGTGAAAATTCATTTTCGCACCCCCAATTTTTTTTTTTGCAGCCACATTGGATTTTTTTTTTGCGCCAAATTTTACATCACAGAAAATTCTGGCGGAAACATCTCACAAAATATTCCATGGTTACTAGTGCCCAGTGATAACTGTATAAATAAAACATTTCTGAGCTTAAATGTGAGTGCAGGTGCAGTGACCAATAAAAAAAAAAAATTATAATAATAATTATATATATATATTTATTTATTTTTTTTAATGCCATTTGCAATAATAGTTTTTTTTTTTTTTATAATTACTTAAATAACATCTTTTCCCACAAAAACAAAGAAAAAAAAAACCCCAAAACAGTAAAACTGCAACACAATTTCTGTGATTTCCAGTATGAAATTTTTTATGTAAACTGGACTCTCACCCCTTTGAAAATATCATAGTTACATAGTTAGTACGGTCGAAAAAAGACATATGTCCATCAAGTTCAACCAGGGAATTGAAGGGTAGGGGTGTGGCGCGATATTGGGGAAGGGATGGGATTTTATATTTCTTCATAAGCATTAATGTTATTTTGTTCCAGGAATGTATCTAATCCTGTTTTAAAGCTGTTAATTTTTCCTGCTGTGACCAGTTCCTGAGGTAGACTGTTCCATAAGTTCACAGTTCTTATGGTAAAGAAGGCGTGTCGCCCCTTGAGACTAAACCTTTTCTTCTCCAGACGGAGGGAGTGCCCCCTCATCCTTTGGGGGGGGGGGGGGGGGTTTAACCTGGAACAGTTTTTCTCCATATTTTTTGTATGGGCCATTAATATACTTGTATACGTTTATCATATCCCCCCTTAAACGTCTCTTCTCAAGACTAAAACAATTGTAACTTCTTTAATCGCTCCTCATAGCTAAGATGTTCCATGCCCCATATTAGTTTAGTCACGCGTCTCTGCACCCTTTCCAGCTCCACAGTGTCCCTTTTATGGACAGGTGACCAAAACTTAACAGCATATTCCAGGTGAGGCCGTACCAATGCTTTATAAAGGGGGAGTATTATGTCCCTGTCCCTTGAGTCCATGCCTCTTTTGATACATGACAATATCCTGCTGGCTTTGGAAGCAGCAGCCTGACATTGCATGCTATTCTGTAGTCTGTGATCTACAAGTACACCCAGATCCTTCTCTACCAGTGACTCTGACAGTTTAATCCCCCCTAAGACATACGATGCATGCAGGTTATTAGTACCCAGATGCATAACTTTACATTTATCCACATTGAACCTCATTTGCCAAGTGGAGGCCCAGACACTTAGTCTATCCAAGTCATCTTGTAACTTATGCACATCCTCTATAGACTGTACCGTGTTACAAAGCTTGGTGTCATCTGCAAAGATAGAAACAGAGCTGTTAATACCATCCTCTATATCATTGATAAATAAATTAAACAACAGCGGTCCCAGTACAGAACCTTGGGGTACACCACTAATTACCGGGGACCAGAGTACGAATCATTGACCACCACTCTCTGGGTACGATCCATGAGCCAGTGTTCAATCCAGTTACAAACTAAAATTTCCAAACCCAAAGACCTTAACTTACCTGTCAGACGTCTGTGAGGGACAGTATCAAACGCTTTAGCACAATCCAGAAACACTATATCCACAGCCATTCCTCTGTCAAGGCTTCTACTCACCTCTTCATAAAAGCAAATTAGATTGGTTTGACAACTTCTATCCTTAGGAAACCCATGCTGGCTATCACTTATAATACAATTATCCCCTATGTATTCCTGTATGTAATCCCGTATAAATCCTTCAAACAATTTACCCACAATGCACGTTAGACTTACCGGTCAATAGTTTCCTGGAGAAGACCTAGTGCCCATCATGTAAAGCAGAAAATATACGTGGACACGCCCACTTTTACAAAACTGACGTGAACGGTGTAAACCGCGGCACAAAGCTCTTTGAAATGTGTTCAATATTTTTTGCGCCAAAATTTTGGCGCAAAATTGATTTTTTTGTGCCGCAAAATTCTTTGAGAATCTACCCTCTGTGTACTTTATAAATATTTATAATTTTACTATTGTGCAGAGTTTTGTTCGGCGCACACTGCTGCTCCAGCACTTCTAGCTATGTGAGCAGTGCCGTGGAGGTAGAGAAGGCGTGCACGGTAGAGCCAGGGGGGGAGGGGGTTATATATTTGCGCAAAATTTATCAAACGACGTGCACAACTTTTGTAAATTGTGTAAAGGGGCAGATCTGTGTCTACAACAGACCCTAATGAGAAATCTCCCCCAATGATTCTATAAACTGGCGGTCGATAATGAGTATATAGTTTATATACATTTTTTGTGTAGAGTTTTTTTTTTTTTAATACAATTTTTAATAGGAAAGAAATAAAAGACATTTTTGAAAAGGTTTCCAATCTCAGTTTTCGTTACTCAATAAAAAAGATTTACACCATTTTCTGAACAATATAATTTCAGTAGTATGTACCGTATATAAAGTATACAAAAAATAAGGTTGCAGCAGCAGCTCTCTTTGTCAAAAAAATCGAGGCTCTTAGCGCACTTTTTGATCAAAACGTGTCCCCATCCACCACACGGAGGTGGCCTCTTGTCGGATGAGACCCTAACATGCCTAATCCACTCACCTCTGCTGGGCATATGGCCTCTGACATGCAGGACCCTTTTATATTATGCATGTTTTGTGTATATCTATGTATCTATCTATATATATATATATATATATATATATATGCATTGTACTATATGCACTATATCTCTGCACTTTTTATATCTTTTGTATATGTATGTATTGTATTGCATGCTCTATATATTCCTGCACTCTTCAGGCACTGCTCCTATCCATTTGGATTTAGTATACATCATTCCTGCACACTAATCAAGATTCATTTACCGTATTTTTCGCCGTATAAGACGCACTTTTTATTCTCCAAAACTGGGGGGGGGGGGGGGGGGAAGTTGGTGCGTCTTACACGGCGAATACACACACCTATCGCGGCGGTACCGGTGGCCATCAACGGCCGGGACCCGCGGCTAATACAGGACATCACCGATCGCGTGATGATGACGGCGACGGAGAGCGTGGATCCCAGGGAAGAAGACATCCGGAGCGTCGGGGATACCACGGGGATGCGGCGACAGCGAAGGAGCGACATCCAGGGCAGCGGTGACGGGTCCGGAGCGGCAGGGACACGTGAGTATTACCTCCTATCCAGTGGTCTTCAACCTGCGGACCTCCAGTTGTTGCAAAACTACAACTCCCAGCATGCCCGGACAGCCAACGGCTGTCCGGGCATGCTGGGAGTTGTTGTTTTGCAACATCTTGGAGGTCCGCAGGTTGAAGATAACTGTTGGGTTCAGAATTTTTTTTTTCTAGATTTTGCGCCTTTAAAATTGGGTGTGTCTTATATACCGATGCGTCCTATAGGGCGAAAAATACGGTATACACTTCTACAAATATATTTTTTTACAAAAATATTTTTCTCATTTTTGTTTATGTTGCATGCGCTATTTACTGTATTTGTTTTACCATTATGCATGTTATCACATCCTTGTCATTTTTTTATGCTTTCATATGCCCCTGGATTATTATAATAATCATTATTGCTATTATCTCAAATGTATATGCATTATTTATAGCCATGTTATTGCCTTCACAGTCAGTTCTCCCACTATATATTTTCATTCTTTGTATTATTTAGCCCTGGGTCCGATGTTCAACTTATTTTGTATATCCCTCCATTAGCAGCGATCTGTCTTTCCCCCTAGAATTGTTTTGTGCACGCATGCGCAGTATGAGTGACTGTGGCCATGTTTTCGTTGCCGAACCCACTCTATAATGTGAATGCGCGTTGCGTGCTCCATCACACGAGTGCCGCGGTGTCCAACGTCACTTCCGACCCAGCGGCTTACTATTTGGACAGGTGTGTTATTCCTTTTCTATTGGGTCACTATTATATAAATTCTGGTGACTACTCCCAATGAAGCAGAGCTGTAGTGTTCTGATCAATTCGGGAGCTGTGTATTCTTCCCCCACCATCACTTTCCTCCTCCTCCTATTCTCAAAAATGAGGAATCCTCCTGCCAGACTACCCAAATCTGTAGATAACGTTGGACTTTTTGTCAGAATTTTATTAATATTTGTATATTATATTATATTTGTTTGTCTATGTTATAAAGTGATGTTCGTTCCCACCCAAATACCCAGTCCTCCGTATAAAGTCACCGCCCCCCCCCCCAAAAAAAAAACACCCTATACCCCGAGTTTTCTATACCTTTATTTAATAATAAAAAGCTTATTTCACCCTATAAAACAAATGGATGTAAATGTCCATGTTTACACCTGTCCTCAGAGCAGTGACATTCCGTATGACATCACACATGTGACTTCACAAATGGTGATAGCTGGAAAAAGAGGTGCAGAGCCCCAGAGGCCTTACTCTGAGGACTGCAATCTAGCGAGCACTAGTGTTTCTATATTGTTTCCTTGCGCTTTTTATTTTATTTTATCATGATTCGAGGGGACCACATCAGCAGGGATGAGGTCAATTTGGCCTGTAGCATGTGCTGGACAGTTACCATCCTCCTGGGTTCCCTCTTCACCACCGGCCCGAGTTTCTGGTTTGAAATCACCAGCAACCAACCGAGCCGGAATATCACCTCCAGCCACCTGCAAGGGCAGAACGATACCATCAGAGATCTGCCCAGCTTGAATACTACCAGCAGCGACATGAAGTGTCCCATCTGGACGAGGACCAGGATCAGAAAGATCACCCCTGTCCTGGTGAGTAATCAAACCTCTGCCAGCAGCGACATGAAGTGTCCCATCTGGACCAGGACCAGGATCAGAAAGATCACCCCTGTCCTGGGGAGTAATGACACCACTGCCAGCAACGACGCGATCAACTGGGATTCCATTACCAACAACCTGCAGAGCGGGGCGGCCATCATCAAAAACTATCTTGGCTGGATCAGCACTTATGGTGACATGATCATCTGCCTGCTATGCTATATTCCCATCGATAACAACCTGCTGGACCGGTTCATAGATGCTGTTGACGACCTGATCTCGTTTGCTACTATCATCAGTGACCTGCTGTCCTGGATAGACACCACCACTGACTTGATCTTCTGGATCCCCACCATCACCAGCAGCTCCCTGCTTGCCTGGATGAACCCAGTCAATGAGTTTGTGACCTGGATTACCACCAACAGCACTATAGAGCTTCTTTACGTGATCTGTAACCCCACCGCCATCAGCTGGATCGGCTTCTTCAGTGACAGGCTCACCTGGATCGCCATCACACTCCAGCTTCTGACGTGGGTTATGCCAAGGGGGATAGTGACCAGCATCACCGGACCGATGGACTATATTAACTCGGTCAGACAGTTCCTGGGACGGGTCACCGTTGCCATCCTAATTGTCAATATCCCCGAGATTAAAGGTGTCATTACCATCATCGCCAGTATACTATGGGTATTCACCACCAACCTGTATGTATGAACACTGGAAAAGATGAATAAACATTTCTATTAGACAAATATTCCAATAGTTGTAATTATTGTTATAATAGACAAAGTAAGGAATTTATTATAAATCAGTGTTTTATATGTCAGTGAGAAACAAAAATATCTCGGAGTAAGGTGCCCCAAATGTATGAAGAGCCGCAGTTGAATATGGTTTCACATAACTACAACTCCCAGCATGCTCAGACAGCCAACAGCACTGCTCAGCCTCTGATTGGTGGAGCACTTTGTCGTACGGTAATAACTCAACTAACCCCTTCCCACAGAATGCCTTATATAAACGGCCGATTGGGCAGGTCCTTCGCGCATTCCGCCGTTTATAAAAGGCATTCAGTTAACCCGGCGATGCGCGGCATCGCATGGGTTAGCTGGCAGAAGTCCCGCTGTTACCAGCAGGAGACAACTTCTGCAAGCCTCCCCCAGGACCATCTGTGGATGGTCCTAGTCAGCAATCCCTGTGATTGGTCCCTGGGGGGGGGGTGTCTCAGCTGACTGGGGGGGGGGGGGGTTTAAAGTTCATTTCCCTCAGTCTGCCCGTTCCTAGAAGTTGGGCAGAGCGGGGGATGATGAGTGCTGTGGGGGGGGGGGGGGGTGATGGGGTGGCCCACGGCACATACCTGGGACCGGCGGCAGGCACAAGTGGAGGAGGCAGCTGTGGCATCAGATGCAGCAGTGAAGATCGCTGTAATGTGATCTTCACTGTTGCTTCTAGGAGTTTTAAAACTACAACTCACAGCATGCCCAGCCTTTGGCTGTCTGGGCATGCTGGGAGTTGTAGTTTTGCAACATCTGGAGGGCCACAGTTTGGAGACCACTGTGCACTGGTCTCCAATCTGTGCTCTTCCAGATGTTACAGAACTACAACTTTCAGCATGCCTAGACTGTCTGGGCATGCTTGGAGTTGTAGTTTTGCAACAACTGGAGGCACACTAGTTGGGAAGCATTGTCTGTTTCCTAACTCAGTGTTTCCCAACCTGTTTGCCTCCAGCTGTTGCAAAACTATAACTCCCAGCATGCACTGACAGACCATGCATGCTGGGAGTTGTAGTTTAGCAACAGCTGGAGACACATGGGTTGCGAAACACTGAGTTAAGTAACAAACTGTGTTTTGCAACCAGTGTGCCTCCAGCTGTTGCATAACTACAACCCCCAGCATGATCGGACTGCCAAAGGGCATGCTGGGAGTTGTAGTTTTGCCCGTCCCCCATGTGAATGTACATTCACATGGGCAGGTGTTTACAGCAAGTTTCCTTGCTGTAAACCCCTGCCCTTGTTACATAAACCCCTGCCCTTATTATGTACCTTGAGGGGTGTAGTTTCCAAAATAGTATGCCATGTGGGGGCTTTTCAGCTGTTCTGGCACCATAGGGGCTTCCTAAATGTGACATGCCCCCCAAAAATCATTTCAGAAAAACTCACTCTCCAAAAACCCATTGTCGCTCCTTCCCTTCTGAGCCCTCTACTGCGCCCTCCGAACACTTGACATACACATATGAGGTATTTCCTTACTCGAGAGAAATTGGGTTACACATTTGGGGGAATTTCTCTCCTTTTACCCCTTGTTAAAATTCAAACACTGGGTCTACAAGAACAGGTTAGTGTAAAAAATTGTGATTTAGAATTTTCTCCTTCACTTTGCTGCTATTCCTGTGAAACACCTAAAGGGTAAACAAACATTCTGAATGTCATTTTGAATACTTTGAGGGGTGCAGTTTTTATAATGGGGTCATTTGTGGGGTATTTCTAATATGAAGACCCTTCATATCCACTTCAAAACTGACATGGTCTGTGAAAAATTCCGATTTTGAAAATTTTGTGAAAAACTGGAAAATTGATGCTGAACTCTGAAGCCCTCTCATGTCTTCCAAAAGTAAAAACATGTCAACTTTATGATGAAAACATAATATATTGTATATAATATAATAATATAAAGATATCTCCCGTATGATGCAAACATAAATTAGACATATTGTATATGTGAATCAATATATAATTTATTTGAGATGCCTATTTTCCTTACATGCAGAGAGCTTCAAAGTTAGAAAAATGCAAACTTTTCAAATTTTTCATAAAATTTTGGAATTTTTCACAAAGAAATGATGCAAGAATCGACAAAAATTTACAACTAGGATAAAGTTGAATTTGTCACGAAAAAACAATCTCTGAATCAAATTCATAAGTACAAGCATCCCAGAGTTATTAATGCTTAACCTCTTAAGGACTCAGGGCGTCACACCGTGTCGGTACCGGCTGCTAATCATAGCCGGGACCCTGGGCTAACAGCGCGCAGCATCGATCGTTGTGCCACACGCTGTTAACCCTTCAGACGCGGCGATCAAAATTGAAGCCGCGTCTGAAAACGAAAGTAAACGCTTCCCGGCAGCACACTCTGGCTGATCGGGACATCGCGATAAAATTGCGATGTTCCGATCAGCTGGTACGCAGGCGGAGGTCTCCTTACCTCTCTCCGCGGCGTCCGATCGTCGATTGATTGCTCCAAGCCTGAGCTATAGGCTTGAGCAATCGAGCCCCTATCTGACTGATCCATGCAAAGCTAGGGCTTTGCAGGGATCTGCATAGAAGATCAGTGTGTGCAGTGTTATAGGTCCCTATGGGAGCTATAACACTGTAAAAAAAAAAAGTGAAAAAAAGAAGTTAACAAAGGTCATTTAAAAGGGGTACTCCGGAGAAAACCTTTTTTCTTTTAAATCAACTGGTGGCAGAAAGTTAAACAGATTTGTAAATTACTTCTATTAAAAAAATCTTAATCCTTCCAGTACTTATTAGCTGCTGAATGCTACAGAGGAAATTCCTTTTTTTTGGAACACTGATGACATCATGAACACAGTGCTCTCTGCTGACATCTGTGTCCGTTTTAGCAACCATGCATAGCAGATGTATGCTAAGGGCAGCATGGTGGCTCAGTGGTTAGCACTGCTGCCTTGCAGTGCTGGAGACTTGGATTCAAATCCCACTAAGGACAACAATAAATAAAGTGTTATTATTATTATAATTAAATAGAAAAAAAAAGGGTCAGCTTCTCCCTGCTTTGGATGTGAGGAGTCCCGGTAGCAGCACTTTAGCACTGAGCCTGACAGCCAGACTTGATGGACATACAGCACTTTTCTCAGGTCGTAGTATTGCACTTTACATTGGTCAGATTTATTATATGCACTGAGATTTAGTTTTTTGCACCTTACATTGGTCAGATTTATATGCACTGAGACTCACATATATTTTTCATTACACTGACATTGGTTAGGCTGCTAGCCGTTTTATATATTATATTTACATTTGCCAGGTGCTACTTATTGGTACAATCTTTAGAATTTGCTGCATAGATTGGTTTGTGTTTCATTGGTCCGGGACTGGTTTACATCTTAGGGTTATGTGTACCCACTGCAGGGTGGGCGTAGTAGGATTATATTCCTCCGCTTTTGGATCATGTGTTTTTAATTGTTTTTAATTGTATGTACTCATCTGTCTGTTTTGTGATAAATAAAGATTTATATATATTTTTTGGAACATATTGAATATTTGTGGTGTGCAATTTATATATGGCTGCTAGCTTTCTCTCTTCTTCTGGGATTATTATTATAATAACGTCAGCAGAGAGAACTGTGCTCGTGATGTCATCAGGAAGTACAGGAAGGATTAAAAAAAATTTAAAAGTAGTAATTTACAAATATGTTTAACTTTCTGCCACCAGTTGATTTAAAAGAAAAAAGGTTTTCACCAGAGAACCCCTTTAACCCCTTCCCTAATAAAAGTTTGACCCCTTTTCCCATAAAAAAAAACGAAATAAACATATGTGGTATCGCTGCGTGCGAAAATGTCCGAACTATAAAAATATATTGTTAATTAAATCGCTCGTTCAATGGCTTACACGCAAAAAATATTCCAAAGTCCAAAATAGTGTATTTTTGGTCACTTCTTATATCATGAAAAAATGAATAAAAAGCGATCAAAAAGTCCGATCAATACAAACATGGTACCGATAAAAACTTCAGAACACGGCGCAAAAAATGAGTCCTCATACTGGCCTGTATGCAGAAAACTAAAAAAGTTATAGGGGTTAGAAGATGAGAATTTTTAACATATAAATTTTCCTGCATGATGTAGTTATGATTTTTTTCCGAAGTAATACAATATCCAACCTATATAAGTAGGGTATCATTTTAACCGTATGGACCTACAGAATAAAAATGATGTGTTATTTTTACCAAAAAATGCACTGCGTAGAAACGGAAGCCCCCAAAATTTACAAAAGGAAATTTTTTCTTCAATTTTGTCGCACAATGATTTCGCCGTTTCGCCATGGATTTTTTGGTAACATAACTAATGTCACTGCATAGTAGAATTGGTTGCGCAAAAAATAAGCCATCATATGGATTCTTAGGTGCAAAATTGAAAGCGTTATGATTTTTAGAAGGTGATGAGGAAAAAATGAAAATGCAAAACGGAAAAATGCTGAGTCCTTAAGGGGTTAAAGTGACAGTGGTCAGATCTGCAAAAAATGCTCTGGTCCTTAAGGCCAAAATCACCTCGGTCCTTAAGGGGTTAAAATTATGAAATATGGTCATAAAAATATTAATTAAGAAAAATTATGAAAATGTATCATTAGGCAGGTAGTACCCCCAAATTAGACCCCCCCCCATTAGACAGGTAGTACCCCCAAATTACACCCCCCCCAGTAGACAGGTAGTACCCCCAAATTACACCCCCCCCAGTAGACAGGTAGTACCCCCAAATTAGACCCCTCCCCCAGTAGACAGGTAGTACCCTCAGATTAGACCCCCCCGCAGTAGACTGGTAGTACCCCCAGATTAACCCCCCCCCCCCCCCGCAGTAGGCAGGTAGTACCACCAGATTAACCCACAAGTAGGCAGGTAGTCTCCCCAGATGAACTCCCCAGTGGGCAGTTAGTACCCCCAGATTAGAACCCCCCCCCCAGTAGGTAGGTAGAACCCCCAGATTAGACCCCCCCAGTAGACAGATAGTACCCCCAGATTAGACCCCTCCCCCAGTAGACAGATACTACCCCCTGATTAGACAACCCCCACCGCGGCTGGTACCTTTTTAGTTGCCGGGGATTCAGGGCAGCACCTTCCCCTAGATAAGAGCAGGCACAGCTACACGCGTAATGATGCTCGGTCACGTCACACTCTCAGAATACCTAGGGCCGGCGTCAGAACGTAGGCCCTTGAGTTCTGGGAGCGTGACGTGACCGAGCGTCATTACGCGCGTAGCGGTGCTTGCTCTTATCCAGCCTGGCCCACAGGGTAAGCGGCTGAAATGGGATATTTCCTGGTTGACAAATAGGCCAGTCCGGCCCGTGTTACTGTACAGGGCAGGAGGACGGCCCAGCCTGCGGCCCTGACAGGTATTATAAAGATATGCAGGTTCATGAACTATTTCTCCCGTGTCTATCTTCCGTCACAAAATAACGTCCGTTATTAATAACGGGCTATAACGGGTTAAAATGGCTATTAGAAAAATCCCATAGACTATGAAGGGATTTTCTAACGACAGTATAGGATTTTGTAACTGACGTTTTCAGCTGATTTTCAGACGGAACTTCGAACGGATGTTTAAAAACTGAGAATTTTGTAGGGTGGAAGAAGCCTCACAAACACAATGATATATATAAATGAATATCAATTAGATATCATTAGTAAGAAAGCATTACAAGCTTATTAGTTAATTGACTATAGTAGAACAATACAATTGAGTAGCAAGTAACTTGTTACAACATAAGCTACTTTGGTTCGGATATCGTATACAGACTATCTAGAGCAGTGATTCCCAACTGGGGTGCCGCAGGATTTTGACGGCAAATATTTTATTTTTTTATTCACCGGCCTGGCCTGCGCGTCTGAAATTTATGGCGCCGCAGGGGGGGAGGGAAGTATGTGTGCGCTTTGCTGTGCGCGCACACATCGCAACCCCCTGCATTCCTCTCACCCTGCGGCCCAGTGAGTGAGTGCACTGGCGGTGCTCTGCCGGATTACCGTGCCGGTGTAGTGACCCGTGCCCCAGCATCCCCCCCCAGCGGCCCAGTGAGTGAGTGCACTGGCGGTGCTCTACCGGATTACCGTGCCGGTGTAGTGACCCGTGCCCCAGCATCCCCCTTCCACCCCCAGCGGCCCAGTGAGTGAGTGCACTGGCGGTGCTCTGCCGGATTACCGTGCCGGTGTAATGACCCGTGCCCCAGCGTCCCCCCCCCAGCGTCCCAGTGAGTGAGTGCCCTGTCGGAGCCCTGAGTCGCTGCCCTGCCGGACAGGGGAGGAAGGTGGAAGCTGCGCCTGATTACTGTGCCAGTGTAGTGAAGAAAAATGGCAAAAAGGTACTGTACCCTTTCCTACCCTCTGTTACCCCTTCTTAACCCCGTCCACCCCCCCTCACCCCTGTCATCCATGTCCACCCCCTGTCTATCCCTGTCACCCATGTCCACCCCTCCCTGTCCACCCCCCTGTAACACATGTCTACCCCCCTATTCACCCCTCTATCCCTTTGTCACCCCTCTTTTATCCCCCTTGTCATCCTTGTCCACCCCCGTTATCCCTGTTCACCCCCATATCTCCCGTGTCCACCATCCTGTCATCCATGTCCACCTTGGCCACCTCTGTCCATTCCTCTGCAACACATGTTTCCCCCCCCATCCACCCCTCTGACTACCCCCCAGTCTACATCTGTCACCATTGTCCCTCCACCCTAATCACCCCTCTGTCCCTCCTGTCATCCATGTCCACCTTGGCCATCCCCCCTCTGTCACCCATGTACACTCCTCTACCCCCCATTCCATAGACTTGCATACGGGGGGCGGGGGGGTGACATCACACGGAGGCGGGGGCGGGGGGGGGGGGTGGTCATGATACTCTGGCCCCGTGGTCGCCACCCGGCTGTTTGTGAGCTGGCACCGCTGTGTGCAGCTCAAACAGGTGGGTGGCGAATACAAGATTGCGGGGGTCCCCAGCGGCGGGACCCCCATGGGGAGACATCATATCCCCTATCCTTTGGATAGGGTATAAGATGTCTCAGGGCCGGAGTACCCCTTTAAGATGTTAGCCGAGCTTTCTTACAATCTTACTGAGGAACCTTCTGACAATATTTTACCATTTCTTCTCACACTGTATGGTCACTGCAATTCTCTGTAAAGACGAGGTTACTCATTCCATTAACCCCTTAAGGACCCGGGCTTTTTCCGTTTTTTCATTTTCAATTTTTCTTCCTTAACTTTAAAAAATCATAACTCTTTAAACTTTTCACCTAAAATTCTATATGATGGCTTATTTTTTGCGTCACTAATACTTCTTTGTAATGACATAAGTCATTTTACCCAAAAATCTACGGTGAAATGGGAAAAAAAATCAATGTGCGACAAAATTGATGAAAAAACTCTATTTTGTACGTTTTGGGGGCTTCCGTTTTTACGCAGTACATTTTTTGGCAAAAATTACACCTTATCTTTATTCTGTAGGTCCATATGGTTAAAATGATACCCTACTTGTATAGGTTTGATTTTGTATCACTTCAGAAAAAAATCATGAATACATGCAGGAACATTTATACGTTTAAAATGGTCATCTTCTGACCCCTATAACTTTTTTATTTTTCTGTGTTCCGGGCGCTATGAGAGCTCATTTTTTGCGCCGTGATCTGAAGTTTTTAGCTGTATCATTTTTGTTCTGATTAGACTTATTGATCACTTTTTATTCACTTTTTTGTGGTATAAAAAGTGATCAAAAATACGCTATTTTGGACTTTGGAATTTTTTTGCGCATACGCCATTGAACGTGCGTTTTAAAAAGCAGTATATTTTTATAATTCGGACATTTCTGCACGCGATGATACCACATATGTTTATTTTTATTTACACTGTGTTTTTTTTATTCTTGGAAATGCCGGGTGATTCAAACTTTTATTAGGGGAAGGGATAATTGAAAGGGTTAATGATTTTTTTTTTTTTTACACTTCTCTTATACATTATTATAGCTCCTACAGGGCAGGCTATAACATTGCATTAACTGATCTTTACCACTGATTGATGCATCTCCATAGGAATGGATCAATCAGTGTTTTCGGCGATTGGATGCTCAAGCCTGGATCTCAGGCTTGAAGCATTCATTCGGCGATCGGACAGCGCAGGAGAAGGTAAGAAGACCTCCTCCTGTGCTACAGCTGTTCGGGATGCCGACATTATACCGCAATGATCCCGAACAGCTCCCTGAGCTAGCCGGGCACTTTTACTTTCGTTTTTAGCTGCGCGGCTCAGCTTTGAGTGGCTAAAGGGTTAATAGCGCGCGGCACTGCGATCAGTGCCGCGCACTGTTAGATGCGGGTCCCGGCTTCACTATGATGCCGGGCCCGCCGCAATATGATGCGGGGTCCTTAAGAGGTTAAAGTGGTACTCCAGTGGAAAACTAGATTTATTTTTTAAATCAACTGGTACCAGAAAGTTTAACAGATTTGTAAATTACTTCCATTTAAAAATCTTAATCCTTCCAGTACTTATAAGCTGCTGTATGCTCTAGAGGTATCTCTTTTCTTTTAGAATTTCCTTTCTGTCTGACCACAGTGCTCTCTGCTGACACCTCTGTCCATGTCAGGAACTGTCCAGAGCAGGATAGGTTTGCTATTGGAATATGCTTCTGCTCCAGACAGTTCCTGACATGGGCAGAGGTGTCAGCAGAGAGCACTGTGGTCAGACAGAAAGGAAATTCAAAAAGAAAAGAACTTCCACTGTAGTATACAGCAGCTGAGAAGTACTGGAAGGATTAGGATTTTTTTATAGAACAAATTTCCAGTGGAATACGCCTTTAGGGGTGTGAAGTTCTTTATGGGAGAAGCACAGTTACTTATGAGTGTCCATGGCAGGTTATGCCTTATGTTTATGTCTACCATGCTACTGTGGTGTCCCAGTAAAGGTACATTGTGTCAAGGTATTTTAGGACCTGTCAGATTGAGACCTCCAGTGTCCTGGGGGCTCCCCTGCAGGGACTCAACCATTTCTAATCTGTATTTTCACTGTTATAATTTAGCAATCCGTTAATAGGTGTCTGTATCTTTAAGTATGTTGCCTAGCAACCTCAGGCTTAGTTAGGGTATGTGAGAGTGGAGGACTGAGGGCTAGACTGAACTTTTGTGTAAGGTGTTATATTATGTTATCACTTGTATGTAACTTTATTGTAAATCCTAAAGGGGATACAGACAACTCTATGATCCACAGCTGCCTGGCCAATGGGCTTTAGTTCAGCCTTCCCTTATAAAGGGTGGCATTTCCTGTGAGAGGAATAGAGGAGGAGTAAAGCAATTCATTCAGTTCAGAGTACAGAGTGAAGAATCCGCAGAGGAGTGAGAGCAAAGATGAGAGAGAGAGAGAGATAAGAAAAGCATGAAGAAACCCCAACTAATATCAAGCCTTTACTTCAGCCTTGATCAGAGAATTCCTAAAGGACAATTCATTATCTTTCGGCGAAAAGCCACAAATCTACCGACACTTCAGTAAGTGACTTTGATCTCAAACCTAATATAGCGCAGACCTAAAACTCCTAGTCCGGCCGTAAGAGCCAAGCATATATGCAATATCAAGTCCAGGCACTGCAAGCTGTGTGGTCCTCTAGAGACTGTCTGTTAAACCTTTGGGAGACTTTGGTTGAGCGCTGTGGAGATTGTACCACCTATCTTCAAGTTAGTAAAGCCTCCGTTAAACTGCAACCTAGTGTGGAGTCAATTCTTTCCTTGCTAGCCTGTGGGGAGACGGAGTTCCCTGGACCTGTAGTACCCCGGGAGATACCAAGACTACAGTGGCTTCACGTGACATTAAGGGTTAATACCATCCGACCCTGGGTTCATAACCCCCCCAAGAACCAAGTAGCTAACCCCAGCATAGTGGCGGTCACGGGTTTCACTCGTGGTTACCACACTACCAACCAAAAGAGTACAGTTTGTGTTGGTGGAAAATGCACTGAGCAATGGGGCAGTCAACGTGGTGGAACCTGGAGGCCTGTTTGTCTGTCAGTGTTAAGGTTTCTGCCAGTGGGCACGTCAGAGAGAGCACTGGTAACCAGATAGGACAGGGTGAGGGACAATCAAGGGCCAGCTATCACCAACAGACCACTGCAGACAGTGAACATTAGAGAGGAAGAAATGTGAGGAGGGGGGGTCAGCAAAATGTGCAAGAACCCCTTGAATTGACAGGTGCCCTCCATACAAAAAGCTTATTTGTTGCAATGCCAAGAAATCTTACATTTGTGTTAACCATTCGGGTCTTTGCAGGAAAGATTGCAGACTGTTATATACGAAACATTTAAAGGGGTACTTTTTTTTTTATCAACTGGTGCCAAAAAGTTAAACAGATTTGTAAATTACTTCTATTAAAAAATCTTAATCCTTCCAGTACTTATTAGTGGCTATATATTACAGAGAAAATTCTTTTCTTTTAGGATTTCAATTCTTTCATGACCACAGTGCTCTCTGCTGACACCTCTGTCCATTTTAGGAACTGTCCAGAGCAGCATATGTTTGCTATGGGGATTTTCTCCTGCTCTGGACAGTTCCTGACATGGACAGAGGTGTCAGCAGTGGGCACTGTGGTCATGACAGAAAAGAAATCCAAAAAGAAAAGAACCTCTGGAGAATACAGCCACTAATAAGTACTGGAAGGATTAAGATTTTTTTTCAATAGAATTAATTTACAAATCTTTTAAACTTTCTGGCACCAGTTGACTTAAAAAGAAAAAAGTCCACCAGAATACCCCTTTAACCCCTTAAGGACCCAGCCATTTTACACCTTTGGACCCGGCCATTTTTTGCACATCTGACCACTGTCACTTTAAACATTAATAACTCTGGAATGCTTTTAGTTATCATTCTGATTCCGAGATTGTTTTTTCGTGACATATTCTACTTTAACTTAGTGGTAAAAATTTTTGGTAACTTGCATCCTTTCTTGGTGAAAAATCCCAAAATTTGATGAAAAATGTGAAAATTTTGCATTTTTCTAACTTTGAAGCTCTCTGCTTGTAAGGAAAATGGATATTCCAAATATTATTTTATTTTATTCACATATACAATATGTCTACTTTATGTTTGCATAATAAAATTGACGAGTTTTTACTTTTGGAAGACATCAGAGGGCTTCAAAGTTCAGCAGCAATTTTCCAATTTTTCACAAAATTTCCAAAATCACAATTTTTCAGGGACCAGTTCAGGTTTGAAATGGATTTGAAGGGTCTTCATATTAGAAATACCCCACAAATGACCCCATTATAAAAACTGCACCCCCCAAAGTATTCAAAATGACATTCAGTCAGTGTTTTAACCCTTTAGGTGTTTCACAGGAATAGCAGCAAAGTGAAGGAGAAAATTCAAAATCTTCATTTTTTACACTCGCATGTTCTTGTAGACCCAATTTTAGAATTTTTGCATGTTGTAAAAGGAGAACATTTTTACTTGTATTTGTAGCCCAATTTTTCTCGAGTAAGCACATACCTCATATGTCTATGTAAAGTGTTCGGCGGGCGCAGTAGAGGGCTCAGAAGGGAAGGAGCGACAAGGGGATTTTGGAGAGAACATTTTTCTGAAATGGTTTTTGGGGGGCATGTCACCTTTAGGAAGCCCCTAGGGTGTCAAAACAGCAAAAAAAAAAAAAAAAAAACACTTGGCATACCATTTTGGAAACTAGACCCCTTGAGGAATGTAACAAGGAATTAAGTGAGCCTTGATACCCCACAGGTGTTTCATGACTTTTGCAAATGTAAAAAAAATAAATAAATAATTACCTAAAATGCTTGGTTTCCCAAAAATTTTACATTTTTACAAAGGGTCAAAGCACAAAATACCCCCCAAAATTTGAAGCCCAATTTATCCCAATTCAGAAAACACCCCATATGGGGGTGAAAAGTGCTCTGCTGGCGCACTACAGGTCTCAGAAGGGAAGTAGTCACATTTGGCTTTTTGGAAGCAAATTTTGCTCTGGAGGCATGCTGCATTTGGAAGCCCCTATGGTGCCAGGACAGCAAAAAAAAACCCACATGGCATACCATTTTGGAAACTAGACCCCTTGGGGAATGTAACAAGGGGTAAAGTGAACCTTAATACCCCACAAGGGTTTCACGACTTTTGCATATGTAAAAAAAAAAATAATAATTTTTACCTAAAATGCTTGGTTTCCCCAAAATTTCACATTTTTACAAAGGGTTAAAGGCGAAAATACCCCCCAAAATTTGAAGCCCAATTTCTCCCGATTCAGAAAACACCCCATATGGGGGTGAAAAGTGCTCTGCTGGCGCACTACAGGTCCCAGAAGAGGAGTAGTCACATTTGGCTTTTTGGAAGCAAATTTTGCTCTGGGGGCATGCCGCATTTAGGAAGCCCCTATGGTGCCCGGACAGCAAAATAAAAAAACACATGGCATACCATTTTGGAAACTAGACCCCTTGGGGAATGTAACAAGGGGTAAAGTGAACCTTAATACCCCACAGGGTTTTCACGACTTTTGCATATGTAAATTTTTTTTTTGGGCGGGGGGGGATAGGGTATTTTGGTATAAAATTTGGAAGTCAATGTACCCTGGACTGGTACATTGGAGCCGAATTCTGGGGATTGAAAATTAGGGCAAAGGATGGAAAATTTTGTACTCCATGGAAGTGTGATACTCCCTGAAGCAGTCTATGCAGAGGCCCGGATTATCTGGGCAAGTGTCACACTGAATGGTGGTGTCCCTCCGTCTCCCCTTCCTGTAACACACTCTGCATTTCTTCTGGGTTCGTCCCGACCTTCTAGTGTTGGGGATCACACCAGGAAAGTGTTGGCCCGGGACGATCCGGGGACCTAAAGTTCCAGAGGTGCTCTGACCCGCTCCTTGGCGGTCACCAAAGATGAGGGCCTTTAGAACTACCTCTTGGAACTCCAGGTATGTCCCTGTGTTGCCAGCGTTCTGGTACAGTATAAAAGAGTTGTACATGGCAACCTGTACCATGTAGACCGCAACCTTTTTATACCATACACGTGTTTTCCGCATGGCATTATATGGCTTGAGGACTTGATCAGAAAGATCAACTCCCCCCATATACTGATTGTAGTCCAGAATACAATCAGGCTTGAGGACCGGTCCCGCGGTACCTCGCACAGGGACAGGGGTGCTGCCATTCCCATGAATTGTGGTGAGCATAAGGACATCCCTCTTGTCCTTATACCGGACCAACAACAGGTTCTCATGGGAAAAGGCACGGGACTCACCCCGGGGGATAGGAGCATGTAGGGGATGGGGCGGAAGGCCTCTTTGATTCTTCCGGACTGTCCCACAAGCGACCGTGGATCTGGCGGCGAGGGATGTGAAGAGAGGGATACTAGTATAAAAGTTATCCCCATAAAGGTGGTAACCTTTATCTAGCAATGGGTGCAAAAGGCCCCAAACGATTTTCCCGCTAACACCCAGAGTGGAGGGACATTCTGGGGGTTCAAAACGGGAATCTCGTCCCTCATACACTATAAACTTGCAAGTGTACCCAGAGGTACTCTCGCAAAGTTTATACATCTTCACGCCATACCGCGCTTGCTTGGTTGGGATGTATTGCCGGAAGCTGAGTCTCCCCTTGAAGCTGATGAGCGACTCATCAATAGAGACCTCCCGCCCCGGGACATAGGCCTCCCAAAATCTGGCCCCGAAGTGATTGATGACCGGCCTGATTTTATACAGGCGGTCATACGCAGGATCAGTTCGGGGGGGTCATGCCGCATTATCAGCATAATGCAAACATCTCCAAATGGCCTCGAACCGGGGACGTGTCATGGCCATACTGTAGAGGGGTGTCTGGTAAAAGACGTCCCCACTCCAATATTGCCTGACACAGGGTTTTTTAACTATATCCATATGCAGCGCGAGGCCCCAAAAGGTCCTCCTTTCGGCTGCATCGACTGGAGTCCAGCCGCCGGGTCTAGCTAAAAATGAGCCCGGGTTAGCGGCGACGAAGTGTTGGGCATACAGATTCGTCTGTGTAACCATCAAATTAACAAAGTCGTCACTGAAAAAATGACCGAAAAAGTCCTTTTCAGTGAACCCGACAATGTTAATTTTGATTCCTGAGTCGCCAACAAACTCAGGAATCACGGGCTCGTGGTCCGCTGGCTCAGCCCAGTCAAGTTCTCCGGTACGAGGTACCAGTGACCTTGGCAGGGGGGCTTCACTAGTATGAGCGCCAGGGGGACTCATACTAGCATGGGGCACAGGGTCAAGGGCAGAGAAGGTTTGCGGCACCGCACGGCGGCGTCTCCGCCGCCTTGGCTCATCATCTGAACTAGATGATGAGGAGGACGATGAAATAAGGAAGCTGGGGTCTTCATCATCCTCTGAGCCGCTCTCGGTATCGGAGGCAATTAGGTCATATGCCTCCTCCGCCGAGAACACTCTGCGGGCCATTTCCCTACTCTAATGTGGATACGGGGGGGGGGGGGGGGGGGGTGTGTGTGTGTGTGGAAAAACTTTATTGGTGTATGTGCTGCGTGTGGTGTGGTGCGATATTACCTCCCTAACCCTCCCTAGCCTAACCTAACTAAACTAAACTAACCCGCCCTAACAGAAAGAAAAAAAATATAAAAAAGGGGACTTTTATTTTTTTATTTTTTTTTAGAAAGGGGACTTCTAACGCAAAAAAAGACCTGCGCCACAAAAAAGCGTTTATCTAATCAATGGTGTGCGCACTGATTAGCGCTTGTGGCGGCAGGGGGCGCAGAAGTCAGTGGGGGGTCCGGCCACTCAGCCCAGAACAGTGGCTGGTGGCTTGTACACAGACCCCCACACAAAAAAAACGAAAAATAAAATTAAAAAAACGCTTAATCCCGAAAAAATGCACCCGCCTGAACCCAAAAAAACCGCTGATCAGTGATAAATCACTGACAGCGGTGAGGCACGCCGCACACACAGGTAAGGTCCGGCCACACAGTACACGCCTGCTACTGGGGGCACGGACCGCCTATGGGTGCAAAAACACGCTAGAAAACCCGAAAAAAAGCGCCGGCACCACAAAAAAAACGCTGATCAGTACTACGGGACTGATCAGCGGCGGGTGGGCTTTAACAAACGTTGGCGGACCGCTCTTTTATAACTAAGAGGGTCCGCACACACGCTTAGGAAAAAAAAAAAGAAAAAAAGATCTGCGCCCAAAAAAAACGCTGGCGGCAGACCGCAGCGACTCAGCAGGGCCGGGGTCACGCAGCTAAAGGTGCTATGGACCCACGGACACCCACTGAGGTACGCTGGAAAAAATAAAAAAATAAAAAAAACTTTTTTTTTTTAACCCTAACCTGTCCCTACCTAATCTAAAGCTATCCCTGGGGATTTCTGTGCCAAGGGGCCACAGAAAGGGGGCAAGGGGCACTTTTTTTTTACTGAGGGGATGGTGGGCAGCACGGGGCTCCGTCCTGCACACCAGATCTCTCTGAAATGGCGGGCAGAACGGAGCAACATGCTCCTAGCCCACCAGATCCCCTCCCATTACATTGTGATTGGTATGGCCACTTTGGCCACCCAATCACAGCTGTACTGAGGGGGGTGGCCACAATGCCAGCCCCCAGTACAGCATGGATGGTGATTGGTGGTGTATACTACACCACCAGTCACCATCTATATCCAGGTCACAGGGTAGTTACCGGCGTCCTGCAGCGATCGCCGGTATAGGAGGTCCTCCGGACCTCCTCCGGCACACTGCCGGGATGTCTGCTGATAGAAATCAGCAGACATCCGGCTCCGATCCCCGCCCGGCGAGCGGCGGGGAACGGAATCGCAGTGCATCGCTCGTCTGAATTGGCGAGCGATGCGCTGCGATCGCCGACATGGGGGGTCATCATGACCCCCCTAGGCGATATGCCGGGATGCCTGCTGAACGATTTCAGCAGGCATCCGGCTCCGGCGCCCCTCCGGCTAGCGGCGGGGGGCCGGGATATGACAGGACGTACTCAAACGTCCTGAGTCCTTAAGGACTCGGAAAAGGGGTCGTTTGAGTACGTCCTGCGTCCTTAAGGGGTTAATTAAATAAATGTATTATATTGGTTTTTATTTAGACAATATATCAGGCCTTTCATTACAATTATTTTACTTATTTATTCAATTGTTTTATGCTATTTTAGTTTTATTAATGTGTATGTTTTTTGCACACAGCTTCTACGGCACTCCGGAAGTTGTCATCGCCCCCCCCCCCCTTTTTTTTTTTTTCTTCAATTGTTGTCTTATAAAAGCAAGTATTTTCCAGTATGTACACTATGCCTGATGAAGATCCCTGTTCGGGATCGAAACGCGTTGCACTGTATATAATAAAACAATTTCATTCAATCCTGGACCAGCGCCGTCATTGAGAGGAACTCTTTTTCCATTCATTTCTCCGGTTTCCTGACCTAGAACCGTAGTTCTGCTGCTCAGCAGCAGCGTGAGTTAACTCTTTCCTTGCTTGGCTCCTGAATGGTATACATGGGTCCAGGGGCGGATCCAGAGTCGAGTCTCGGGAGGGGCACTATTAGAGTATTTTGTGTTGGCGGACAGAAAACAAGGTGTTGCTTACGGAACTTACAATATTATTAAATGTATCATACAGTCCTACCCTTCTTTAAGACTCTTAGGCCATGTTCACATGTCAGAATAATAATCAAATATACCAATTGCCACAGAATGGGAAAGTGCTAAAGAGGTTTTTACCATTTAAAACTACAGCTCCCAGTATGACCTAAGCAGTTGTGAGGGGATGCTGGGAGTTGTTGTTTCACCCATCATAACTGCAGTGACTCCAGCTCTGATAGGACATAGTGAGGAGGATACAGAATGATATGAGTGACTACAGGTGACGTCTTCTCTATAGTCTTTCCTTATCTAATTCAGATGTACTTACCACGGGACTTGTTCCAGCTAAATCTTCTCTCTGCAGACGCCCAGACGTCTCCTCACTATGATTCTGATCCTCTATATGAAAACAATAATTATTATAAACCTGCCAGACACTGTATTCTTCGAATATAATACTGGCACACACCCTCTGAATATAATTCTGACACACTGTACCCCTTGAATATACAACACACTGTACCCTCTGAATATAATACCGCCACACACCGTACCCTCTGAATATAATACTATCATACACTGCACCCTCTAAATATAATACTACCACACACTGCACTCTCTGAATATAATACTACCACACACTGCACTCTCTGAATATAATACTACCCCACACTGCACTCTCTGAATATAATACTACCTCACACTGCACTCTCTGAATATAATACTACCACACACTGTACCCTCTGAATATAATACTACCACACACTGCACTCTCTGAATATAACTTGCTGTGCAGTGCACCCTCTGAATATAATACTACCACACACTGCACTCTCTGAATATAATACTACCCCACACTGCACTCTCTGAATATAATACTACCACACACTGCACTCTCTGAATATAATACTACCCCACACTGCACTCTCTGAATATAATACTACCACACACTGCACTCTCTGAATATAACTTGCTGTGCAGTGCACTCTCTGACTATAATACTACCACACACTGCACTCTCTGAATATAATACTACCCCACACTGCACTCTCTGAATATAATACTACCCCACACTGCACTCTCTGAATATAATACTACCACACACTGCACTCTCTGAATATAATACTACCACACACTGCACTCTCTGAATATAACTTGCTGTGCAGTGCACTCTCTGAATATAATACTACCACACACTGCACTCTCTGAATATAATACTACCCCACACTGCACTCTCTGAATATAATACTACCCCACACTGCACTCTCTGAATATAATACTACCACACACTGCACTCTCTGAATATAATACTACCCCACACTGCACTCTCTGAATATAATACTACCACACACTGCACTCTCTGAATATAACTTGCTGTGCAGTGCTCCCTCTGAATAAAATACCCAAATGTATTGTTGCCCATAAAAAAATGTAACACCCCAGAAATTCCTCATAATATACACTATACTTCTGAAATGCAGAACACTCTGTGCCTTCACATATAGTAATAATGCTCCATCTTGTGCCTCTTCATATAATAATTATGACCCGTCCCGTTCCCCCCACATAGTAATGCCCTGTGCCCCTAACATATAATGCCCCCTGTGCTGTGCCCTTCACATATAATTCCCCCGTTCTTTGCCCCTCACATATAATGCCCCCATCATGCGTCCCTCACATATAATGCCCCCATCATGTGCCCCTCACATATAATGCCCCCCGTGCTGTGCCCCTCACATATAATGTCCCCTTTGCTGTGCCCCTCACATATAATGTCCCCTTTGCTGTGCCCCTCACATATAATGCCCCCGTGCTGTGCCCCTCACAAATAATGCCCCCGTTCTTTGCCCCTCACATATAATGCCCCGATCATGTGCCCCTCATATATAATGCCCCCATCATGCACCCCTCACATATAATGCCCCCATCATGCACCCCTCACATATAATGCCCCCATCATGCACCCCTCACATATAATGCCCCATGCTGTGCCCTTCACATATAATGCCCCCGTTCTCTGCCCCTCACATATAATGTCCCCTTTGCTGTGCCCCTCACATATAATGTCCCCTTTGCTGTGCCCCTCACATATAATGCCCCCGTGCTGTGCCCCTCACAAATAATGCCCCCGTTCTTTGCCCCTCACATATAATGCCCCGATCATGTGCCCCTCATATATAATGCCCCCATCATGCACCCCTCACATATAATGCCCCCATCATGCACCCCTCACATATAATGCCCCCATCATGCACCCCTCACATATAATGCCCCATGCTGTGCCCTTCACATATAATGCCCCCGTTCTCTGCCCCTCACATATAATGCCCCCGTTCTTTGCCCCTCACATATAATGCCCCCATCATGCACCCCTCACATATAATGCCCCCATGTCCTGTCCCCTCAGGGGGCATTATATGTGAGGGGCACAGCACAGGGGGCATTATATGTTTGGGGCACATGACAGGAGCATTATATGTGAGGGGCACAGAACAGGGGGCATTATATGTGAGGGGCGCATGATGGCGCATTATATATGAGGGGCACAGGATGGGGGCATTATATATGAGGGGCGCATGATGGGGCATTATATATGAGGGGCGCATGATGGGGGCATTATATGTGTGGGGCACAGCACAGGGGGCATTATATGTGTGGGGCACAGCACAGGGGGAATTATATCATATAATGCCCCCTGTGCTGTGCCCCATACATATAATGCCCCCTGTGCTGTGCCCCTCACATATAATACCCCCTGTGCTGTGCCCCCCACACATATAATTTATATGTGTGGGCACAGCACAAGGGGCATTATATGTGAGGGGCACAGCACAGAGGGCCCCCCTGTCATGTGCTCTTCACATATAGTGCCCCCAGTGCTTTGCCTTGCAGCCCCTCACATTAAAAATTCCCCTAAGTTTTTAAATCCCCATCCTCCTGGCACATATTCTGTCCCCCGAATCCCCTGGGCCCTGAGCATACTCTTAGTACTTACTGTATGCCGGCCGCGGGGACGGGATTTCCGGGCGCCGGCGCGATGATGTGAAGTCATCGCGCCGGCCTGCAGTGGATCGCGACCCCGCAGCTCACACGCTGTGTACTCACAGCCAGTGGCGTTGCTAGGGTTGGTGTCACCCGTTGCGGTAGAAAATGGTGTCACCCCAGCATGCTGGGAGTTGTAGTTTTGCAACAGCTGGAGGCACCCTGGTTGGGAAACACTGACATAGATAGATAGGGAATATATATAGACCAGGGGTTCTCACCTATTTTTAGTGAGGGTCCGCTTATCCAGGTCTGCCATCCGGTAAAGGTCCAAGCTGTATGCTAATGCTTGGTGCACACCTAGCGGCCTCAGCGCCATGAAGGCAATAGCAAACTAACAACTGAAGTGTGGAGGATGTATAACCTGAATACTGCTGCACACTGTAACCACTGGATATAATACTGCCACACACACTGTACCCACTGAATATAATACTGCCACACACTGTACCCCTGAATATAATACTACCACACACTGTACCCCCTGAATATAATACTGCCACACACTGGGCCCCTGAATATAATACTGCCACACACAGGGCCCCTGAATATAATACTGCCACACACTGTACCCCCGAATATAATACTGCCACACACTGTACCCCTGAATATACTACTGCCACACACTGTATCCCTGAATATAATACTACCACATACTTTGCCCTGAATATAAACCTGCCACCCACTGTGTCCCTGGTATATTACTGCTACCCACTGTGCCCCTTAAAATACTGCCATTCACTGTACCCCTGAAAATAATTCTGCCACACACTGGGCCCCTGTTATATTACTGCCACACACTATTCCCCTGCAACATTACTTGCAGATGCTATGCTCTAACGCTGACTAATTGCACCTCTGTGTCTCTTAAAACAATAAAATGATGCCACTGTGCCTATAGAATGAATGACGCCACTGTGACCCCAGAATGAATGATGCCACTGTGCCCACAGAATGAATGATGCCACTGTGCCTATAGAATGAATGACGCCACTGTGACCCCAGAATTAATGATGCCACTGTGCCCACAGAATTAATGATGCCACTGTGCCTATAGAATGAATGATGCCACTGTGACCCCAGAATTAATCATGCCACTGTGACCCCAGATTTAATCATGCCACTGTACCCACAGAATTAATCATGCCACTGTACCCACAGAATTAATGATGCCACAGTACCCACAGAATTAATGATGCCACAGTACCCACAGAATTAATGATGCCACAGTACCCACAGAATTAATGATGCCACTGTACCCACATAATTAATCATGCCACTGTGACCACAGAATTGATGATGCCACTGTGACCACAGAATTGATGATGCCACTGTGACCACAGAATTGATGATGCCACTGTGACCACAGAATTAATGATGCCACTGTGACCACAGAATTAATGATGCCACTGTACCCACAGAATTGATAATGCCACTGTACCCACAGAATTAATCATGCCACAGTACCCACAGAATTAATGATGTCACTGTGGGTACAGTGGCATCATTAATTCTGTGGTCACAGTGGCATGATTAATTCTGTGGGTACAGTGGCATCATTAATTCTGTGGTCACAGTGGCATCATTAATTCTGTGGTCACAGTGGCATCATTAATTCTGTGGTCACAGTGGCATCATTAATTCTGTGGGTACAGTGGCATCATTAATTCTGTGGGTACAGTGGCATCATTAATTCTGTGGGTACTGTGGCATCATTAATTCTGTGGGGCACAGTGGCATCATTAATTCTGTGGGGCACAGTGGCATCATTAATTCTGTGGGGCACAGTGGCATCATTAATTCTGTGGGGCACAGTGGCATCATTACTTTTGGAGGCACAGTGGCATCATTAATTCTGTAGGCACAGTGACATCATTAATTCTGTGGGTACAGTGGCATCATTAATTCTGTGGGTACAGTGGCATCATTAATTCTGTGGTCACAGAATTAATTATGCCAATGTACCCACAGAATTAATGATGCCACTGTACCCACAGAATTAATGATGCCCCAGTACCCACAGAATTAATGATGCCACAGTACCCATAGAATTAATGATGCCACTGTACCCACAGAATTAATTATGCCACTGTGCCCCACAGAATTAATGATGCCACTGTGACCACAGAATTAAGGATTCCACTGTGACCACCAAATAAGTGATGCCACTGTACCCATATAATTAATGATGCCACTGTAACCACAGAATTAATGATGCCACTGTAACCACAGAATTAATGATGCCACAGTACCCATAGAATTAATGATGCCA
This sequence comes from Hyla sarda, assembly GCF_029499605.1. Classification (NCBI taxonomy): domain Eukaryota; kingdom Metazoa; phylum Chordata; class Amphibia; order Anura; family Hylidae; genus Hyla; species Hyla sarda. The sequence goes on from NW_026607870.1 coordinate 65,802, forward strand.
CTGTACCCACAGAATTAATTATGCCACTGTGCCCCACAGAATTAATGATGCCACTGTGACCACAGAATTAAGGATTCCACTGTGACCACCAAATAAGTGATGCCACTGTACCCATATAATTAATGATGCCACTGTACCCACAGAATTAATGATGCCACTGTAACCACAGAATTAATTATGCCACTGTACCCACAGAATTAATGATGCCACTGTACCCACAGAATTAATGATGCCACTGTACCCACAGAATTAATTATGCCACTGTGCCCCAGAATTAATGCCACTGTGACCCCATATGAACTTTGCCACTGTAACTCTCCATCTGTTGTAAAACTACAACTCCCATCATGCACAGACAAAAGGTCATCATGGTAGCTGTAGTTCTACAATAACTGGAGAGTCACAGATGGGGGAACACAAATTTTTACCTGAGAGCTTAGAATCGCCGTCCCAGGTCCCGCACTGCTCCGCTGCTCTGGCCTCTTCTAGTCAGGCCTGGCCAGAGCAGATGATGCAGGCAGCTAATGGTGCTACCTGCATCATAGGAGAAGCGCAGGGCAGGGACACATCGCTCCCTCGCTCCGGGCCGCGGCTATTCATTTGTATTGGCGTCTTAAAGACACAGCTACAAATGAATAAGGGGAGATCCAGCGGATGGTCTGAATGACTGGGGGACGCAGTCCGGATCTGGACCGTGGTCTGCCAGTTCAGTACCCCTGATATAGGACATAGATCAATGTTTCCCAACCAGAGTGCCTCCAGCTGTTACAAAACTACAACTCCCAGCATGCCTAGACAGCATTGTAGCTTTGCTTTGGAGACACCTTGGTTGGGAAACACTTATTTATGTCAGTGTTTCCCAACCCTCCAGCTGTTGCAAAACTACAACTCCCAGCATGCTAGGAGTTGTAGTATTGCAACAGCTGGGGGCACCTCTGGTGAGAAAGGGGGGGGGTGAGCAGGGATTGTGCTGGGAAGGGGGAGGGATGATGCTGGAAAAGGGTGGGCATGGATGGTGGGGGGTAGTTTATCTTACCTGCCTTAGAACACTGCTGGGCTCCTGTATCCTCCAGACACTTCCTGCTTGCTGGGGTCATGTGATGTTTTGGTGTCACATGACCCAAGCAGAGCAGTAGAAAGCTGCCAATCAGGGGGAAGAGAAGCCGAGTAAGTGCCGATAACTCCACAGACACGCTGTGTGCACGCTCCCTCTGCACTGCAGACTGAGTATACAAATATAGCTTGTGACAGGGATGAGCGCTGGGACAGGGTGTCACCCCACCACCCCACCATTCTAGGGGGCAGCAATCTCGGGGGGGGGGGGGGGGGGGGGGGATAATTGCCCCGTTGTACCCCCCCCCCCCCCCCTGGATCCGCCACTGCATGGGTCAGGGGTGTGGAAATTAAAAAAAAAACTACTTGTCCAAGGGACTAAAGCGGAACACAATCTACTTGTCCCTCAAGAAAATCCACTTGTCCTGATTGATGAAATAATTTCAACCAAAATAGTCTGATCCCCCCCACTAGACCACCAGGGATGGATATAAGATCCTTTAGACACTGCTGACAGCGGTGATCTAATGGGTTAATAGGTGATCGCAGTATGTCAGACTATTAGTGGCGGGAGAGCTGTAGCGCCTCTTACACCCGAGACAAGACCAGATAAGTCTAGATGTAACTTTTTGATCACCTTATAAAATATTTCTCACATGAAGTGACCAAAAATGAGCAATTCTGGACTATTCTTTACATTTACACCGTTCACCATACGGTTTAATTAACATTATATTTTAATAGTCTGGACATTTCCACATGCAGCGATATCACTTATGTTTATTTTTCTACATTATTTTTATTTAAAGAAAATTGGAAACTTATTAGGAAAGGGGCTTATTCACATATATACGCACTTTTTAAAATATTTTAATCACTATTTTTCAGTCTCAATAGGGACTTATGTGTTACTGGGGGGGGGGGGGGTGTTCTGCTTCTCCAGTTTATGTGCTGCATTTTGTGTCAGAAAATGCTGGAAGTTGCATTTAATTACTAGATAACTACAACTCCCAGCATGCCCTGATACAGCCTATGGTTGTGTGGGTGTTGCAACATGTTCCACTGTATAGTAGGACAGTTAAGGTTATTGTAGGACATGCTGGGAGTTGTAGTTTTGGTTTGTGTCAGCTGCAGAGCCATAGGCTGTGTCAAGGAATAATGGGAATTGCAGTTAGTAACTACAACACCCAGCATGCCCTGATGCAGCCTATGGCTCTGCAGCTGACCCGAACCAAAACTACAACTCCCAGCATGTTACACTTTATAGTTCTACAGTTTAGGTTATGGTGTAACATGCTGGGAGTTGTAGTTTTGGTTCGGGCGTGTTTGTGTGCATCCGTGGGGCTCTTGGTTGACGGGTGAGTATGAAGGGGGCGGGATTCTGGGGGTGCAATATAGTGCGGGTGCCACTGAAAATAAATAAAATTAGATGGCACAACTGCCCTAATGCCCGACGTGACAGTCCGCTCCTATACAAAACATTCATGCATACACATATCATACATACACCAGCCACTGCCCCCATATCCCCATACACAACCCCCGCCACTGCCCCCCCCCCCACATCATACATTACATACACACATACACTCACACCATACATATACACCATACATATGCACACATCATACATAGGCCTGCTGCTGCTGCCCCCCCACATATCATACATTACATTACATACACATCACACAGACAGACATCATACACACATTACATACACATCACAAACAGACATCATACACACATTATACATTACATACACATCACACACAGACAGACATCATACACACATCACACATACATCACACCATACATATACACCATACACACATCACACATTACATACACATCACACACAGACAGACATCATACACACATCACACATACACTCACACCATACATATACAACCACCCTTCCTGCCGCCGCCTGCATTCTCGGCCTCCTCACCTGATCCGGCCATGAGTGGACATCAGAGCTGTAGTCACCGCCGGTGTGAGGTGAGATTTCCGTCCTCCCCCTCCCCCCTGCTCTGTGTTTTCCCCGTGCAAACTAGCAACCTCCCCGTGGTGGATTAGGTCCTGGGGAGACAGATCAGGGGGAGGGATAGAGCTGTGCACGGAGCTGTCTACATCCTTTCTCTCACCCTGCTGTGTCTTCTGAGCTCCGTCCATCCTCCGGGAGGGGAGATAAGTGGACTCTATGTCAGCTGGAGGCCACCGCCCCCTCCATACACTCTGAGTGCCGGTGTGAGACTTCCATCGGCTCCTGCGCCTTACACCGACATTAAAGAAAAATAAGGGGGAAGTCTGTCTGTCCCTGCTCGCCCGATCCAGGGCTAAATCTATGAACAATTCACCTGCCCGGCGCCCAAAACTACTTGTCCCGGGCGTCGGGCGATAGGATTTCCACATCCCTGATGGGTACACTATGTACCCCAGTATGCTATACAGCTGGCGTAGGTAAGTAGTGATGCTCTGCACCCTGTATACGCTATATATCACTCCTCACCTCCTTACACTCTGGACTGGGCGCTCTGCATCTGACCCATGGAGTGGTACCTGAAGGCAGTAAAAAAAAATTGCCACAGGATCCAAAAATGATTGTTACCACACACCAGCAAAAACGCAAGAAAAAGAACACAAGAAAAACTGAAAAAATGCAGGAAAAAGCTGTGACAGTTCTTCTGGCGTTTTTGCTGGTGAACAAAAAACCTCAATGGAATCCAAGCCTCAAAGCAATAGAACAAAATCCCTATGTCCACTTTTCCTGTGAGGTGCAGCTCAGGTGTACTCTGTGTGGAGATTTAGAACTTTGCACAAAATTTATCATGTGCCTTGCAATTGCACCAAATTTAGACCAACCAAAACAATCTACAAAAAACATGTACCTACAACAATGATAAATTTCCCCCAATGTATATGTGTGATTGTGTCTATGTAGCAGAGCCGAGTGTGTGATTGTGTATATGTAGTAGAGCTGAGTGTGTGATTTTGTAAATGCAGCAGAGCTGAGTGAGTGATCAGGTGTATGTAGCCAAGTTGAGTGTGTGCGTGGTCATGCTTATACATAATCACACATTCAGCTCTGCTCCATACACATGTCGCACACATGTTCTCCTCACATTTTCAAAGATCTCTTGTGCTGCTTTGAAAATATGTGAAAATTCATTTTCGCACCCCCAATTTTTTTTTTGCAGCCACTTTGGATTTTTTTTTTGCGCCAAATTTTACACCACAGAAAATTCTGGCTGAAACATCTCACAAAATATTCCATGGTTACTAGTGCCCAGTGATAACTGTATAAATAAAACATTTCTGAGCTTAAATGTGAGTGCAGGTGCAGTGACCAATAAAAAAAAATAAATAAATAAATAATTATATATATATATATATATATATATTATTTTTTTTAATGCCATTTTCAATAATAGTTTTTTTTTTTTTTTTTTATAATTACTTAAATAACATCTTTTCCCACAAAAACAAAGAAAAAAAACCCCAAAAACAGTAAAACTGCAACACAATTTCTGTGATTTCCGGTATGAAATTTTTTATGTAAACTGGACTCTCACCCCTTTGAAAATATCATAGTTATATAGTTAGTACGGTCGAAAAAAGACATATGTCCATCAAGTTCAACCAGGGAATTGAAGGGTAGGGGTGTGGCGCGATATTGGGGAAGGGATGGGATTTTATATTTCTTCATAAGCATTAATGTTATTTTGTTCCAGGAATGTATCTAATCCTGTTTTAAAGCTGTTAATTTTTCCTGCTGTGACCAGTTCCTGAGGTAGACTGTTCCATAAGTTCACAGTTCTTATGGTAAAGAAGGCGTGTCGCCCCTTGAGACTAAACCTTTTCTTCTCCAGATGGAGGGAGTGCCCCCTCGTCCTTTGGGGGGGGGGGGGGGGTTTAACCTGGAACAGTTTTTCTCCATATTTTTTGTATGGGCCATTAATATACTTATATACGTTTATCTTATCCCCCCTTAAACGTCTCTTCTCAAGACTAAACAATTGTAACTCCTTTAATCGCTCCTCATAGCTAAGATGTTCCATGCCCCATATTAGTTTAGTCGCGCGTCTCTGCACCCTTTCCAGCTCCACAGTGTCCCTTTTATGGACAGGTGACCAAAACTGAACAGCATATTCCAGGTGAGGCCGTACCAATGCTTTATAAAGGGGGAGTATTATGTCCCTGTCCCTTGAGTCCATGCCTCTTTTGATACATGACAATATCCTGCTGGCTTTGGAAGCAGCAGCCTGACATTGCATGCTATTCTGTAGTCTGTGATCTACAAGTACACCCAGATCCTTCTCTACCAGTGACTCTGACAGTTTAATCCCCCCTAAGACATACGACGCATGCAGGTTATTAGTACCCAGATGCATAACTTTACATTTATCCACATTGAACCTCATTTGCCAAGTGGAGGCCCAGACACTTAGTCTATCCAAGTCATCTTGTAACTTATGCACATCCTCTATAGACTGTACTGTGCTACAAAGCTTGGTGTCATCTGCAAAGATAGAAAAAGAGCTGTTAATACCATCCTCTATATCATTGATAAATAAATTAAACAACAGCGGTCCCAGTACAGAACCTTGGGGTACACCACTAATTACCGAGGACCAATCAGAGTACGAATCATTGACCACCACTCTCTGGGTACGATCCATGAGCCAGTGTTCAATCCAGTTACAAACTAAAATTTCCAAACCCAAAGACCTTAACTTACCTGTCAGACGTCTGTGAGGGACAGTATCAAACGCTTTAGCAAAATCCAGAAACACTATATCCACAGCCATTCCTCTGTCAAGGCTTCTACTCACCTCTTCATAAAAGCAAATTAGATTGGTTTGACAACTTCTATCCTTAGGAAACCCATGCTGGCTATCACTTATAATACAATTATCCCCTATGTATTCCTGTATGTAATCCCGTATAAATCCTTCAAACAATTTACCCACAATGCACGTTAGACTTACCGGTCTATAGTTTCCTGGAGAAGACCTAGTGCCCATCATGTAAAGCAGAAAATATACGTGGACACGCCCACTTTTACAAAACTGACGTGAACGGTGTAAACCGCGGCACAAAGCTCTTTGAAATGTGTTCAATATTTTTTGCGCCAAAATTTTGGCGCAAAATTTATTTTTTTGTGCCGCAAAATTCTTTGAGAATCTACCCTCTGTGTACTTTATAAATATTTATAATTCTACTATTGTGCAGAGTTTTGTTCAGCGCACACTGCTGCTCCAGCACTTCTAGCTATGTGAGCAGTGCCGTGGAGGTAGAGAAGGCGTGCACGGTAGAGCCAGGGGGGGAGGGGGTTATATATTTGCGCAAAATTTATCAAACGACGTGCACAACTTTTGTAAATTGTGTAAAGGGGCAGATCTGTGTCTACAACAGACCCTAATGAGAAATCTCCCCCAATGATTCTATAAACTGGCGGTCGATAATGAGTATATAGTTTATATACATTTTTTGTGTAGAGGTTTTTTTTTTTTAATATAATTTTTAATAGGAAAGAAATAAAAGACATTTTTGAAAAGGTTTCCAATCTCAGTTTTCGTTACTCAATAAAAAAGATTTACACCATTTTCTGAACAATATAATTTCAGTAGTATGTACCGTATATAAAGTATACAAAAAATAAGGTTGCAGCAGCAGCTCTCTTTGTCAAAAAAATCGAGGCTCTTAGCGCACTTTTTGATCAAAACGTGTCCCCATCCACCACACGGAGGTGGCCTCTTGTCGGATGAGACCCTAACATGCCTAATCCACTCACCTCTGCTGGGCATATGGCCTCTGACATGCAGGATCCTTTTATATTATGCATGTTTTGTGTATATCTATGTATCTATCTATATATATATATATATATATATATATATGCATTGTACTATATGCACTATATCTCTGCACTTTTTATATCTTTTGTATATGTATGTATTGTATTGCATGCTCTATATATTCCTGCACTCTTCAGGCACTGCTCCTATCCATTTGGATTTAGTATACATCATTCCTGCACACTAATCAAGATTCATTTACCGTATTTTTCGCCGTATAAGACGCACTTTTTATTCTCCAAAACTGGGGGGGAAAGTTGGTGCGTCTTACACGGCGAATACACACACCTATCGCGGCGGTACCGGTGGCCATCAACGGCCGGGACCCGCGGCTAATACAGGACATCACCGATCGCGTGATGATGACGGCGACGGAGAGCGTGGATCCCAGGGAAGAAGACGTCCGGAGCGTCGGGGATACCACGGGGACGCGGCGACAGCGAAGGAGCGACATCCAGGGCAGCGGTGACGGGTCCGGAGCGGCAGGGACACGTGAGTATTACCTCCTATCCAGTGGTCTTCAACCTGCGGACCTCCAGTTGTTGCAAAACTACAACTCCCAGCATGCCCGGACAGCCAACGGCTGTCCGGGCATGCTGGGAGTTGTTGTTTTGCAACATCTGGAGGTCCGCAGGTTGAAGATAACTGTTGGGTTCAGAATTTTTTTTTCTAGATTTTGCGCCTTTAAAATTGGGTGTGTCTTATATACCGGTGCGTCCTATAGGGCGAAAAATACGGTATACACTTCTACAAATATATTTTTTTACAAAAATATTTTTCTCATTTTTGTTTATGTTGCATGCGCTATTTACTGTATTTGTTTTACCATTATGCATGTTATCACATCCTTGTCATTTTTTTATGCTTTCATATGCCCCTGGATTATTATAATAATCATTATTGCTATTATCTCAAATGTATATGCATTATTTATAGCCATGTTATTGCCTTCACAGTCAGTTCTCCCACTATATATTTTCATTCTTTGTATTATTTAGCCCTGGGTCCGATGTTCAACTTATTTTGTATATCCCTCCATTAGCAGCGATCTGTCTTTCCCCCTAGAATTTTTTTGTTGTACGCATGCGCAGTATGAGTGACTGTGGCCATGTTTTCGTTGCCGAACCCACTCTATAATGTGAATGCGCGTTGCGTGCTCCATCACACGAGTGCACTTCCGACCCAGCGGCTTACTATTTGGACAGGTGTGTTATTCCTTTTCTATTGGGTCACTAGTATATAAATTCCGAACCTGTAGCCATTATTTGCAGCCAAATGTTTTAACATATATTGATATATATTTATTTTATTTAGTCTATTATGTACATTTTTAGAATCATGTTCTTTTATTAATAAAAAAAATATACATTTTCATACATCGATTTGTACTTTATTTGGTGTCGGGGTTACGCTTTTGGCGTTTGTAGGTATATATGCAGAAGGAATAAGTTGCAATATATAGGGGAAAAAAAGAAACATGGTGGTTGGGGTGCTGGTGACTACTCCCAATGAAGCAGAGCTGTAGTGTTCTGATCAATTCGGGAGCTGTGTATTCTTCCCCCACCATCACTTTCCTCCTCCTCCTATTCTCAAAAATGAGGAATCCTCCTGCCAGACTACCCAAATCTGTAGATAACGTTGGACTTTGTCAGAATTTTATTAATATTTGTATTTATATTTGTATATTATGTTATATTTGTTTGTCTATGTTATAAAGTGATGTTCGTTCCCACCCAAATACCCAGTCCTCCGTATAAAGTCACCGCCCCCCCCCAAAAAAAAACACCCTATACCCCGAGTTTTCTATACCTTTATTTAATAATAAAAAGCTTATTTCACCCTATAAAACAAATGGATGTAAATGTCCATGTTTACACCTGTCCTCAGAGCAGTGACATTCCGTATGACATCACACATGTGACTTCACAAATGGTAATAGCTGGAAAAAGAGGTGCAGAGCCCCAGAGGCCTTACTCTGAGGACTGCAATCTAGCGAGCACTAGTGTTTCTATATTGTTTCCTTGCGCTTTTTATTTTATTTTATCATGATTCGAGGGGACCACATCAGCAGGGATGAGGTCAATTTGGCCTGTAGCATGTGCTGGACAGTTACCATCCTCCTGGGTTCCCTCTTCACCACCGGCCCGAGTTTCTGGTTTGAAATCACCAGCAACCAACCGAGCCGGAATATCACCTCCAGCCACCTGCAAGGGCAGAACGATACCATCAGAGATCTGCCCAGCTTGAATACTACCAGCAGCGACATGAAGTGTCCCATCTGGACGAGGACCAGGATCAGAAAGATCACCCCTGTCCTGGTGAGTAATCAAACCTCTGCCAGCAGCGACATGAAGTGTCCCATCTGGACCAGGACCAGGATCAGAAAGATCACCCCTGTCCTGGGGAGTAATGACACCACTGCCAGCAACGACGCGATCAACTGGGATTCCATTACCAACAACCTGCAGAGCGGGGCGGCCATCATCAAAAACTATCTTGGCTGGATCAGCACTTATGGTGACATGATCATCTGCCTGCTATGCTATATTCCCATCGATAACAACCTGCTGGACCGGTTCATAGATGCTGTTGACGACCTGATCTCGTTTGCTACTATCATCAGTGACCTGCTGTCCTGGATAGACACCACCACTGACTTGATCTTCTGGATCCCCACCATCACCAGCAGCTCCCTGCTTGCCTGGATGAACCCAGTCAATGAGTTTGTGACCTGGATTACCACCAACAGCACTATAGAGCTTCTTTACGTGATCTGTAACCCCACCGCCATCAGCTGGATCGGCTTCTTCAGTGACAGGCTCACCTGGATCGCCATCACACTCCAGCTTCTGACGTGGGTTATGCCAAGGGGGATAGTGACCAGCATCACCGGACCGATGGACTATATTAACTCGGTCAGACAGTTCCTGGGACGGGTCACCGTTGCCATCCTAATTGTCAATATCCCCGAGATTAAAGGTGTCATTACCATCATCGCCAGTATACTATGGGTATTCACCACCAACCTGTATGTATGAACACTGGAAAAGATGAATAAACATTTTTATTAGACAAATATTCCAATAGTTGTAATTATTGTTATAATAGACAAAGTAGGGAATTTATTATAAATCAGTGTTTTATATGTCAGTGAGAAACAAAAATATCTCGGAGTAAGGTGCCCCAAATGTATGAAGAGCCGCAGTTGAATATGGTTTCACATAACTACAACTCCCAGCATGCCCAGACAGCCAATAGCACTGCTCAGCCTCTGATTGGTGGAGCACTTTGTCGTACGGTAATAACTCAACTAACCCCTTCCCACAGAATGCCTTATATAAACGGCCGATTGGGCAGGTCCTTCGCGCATTCCGCCGTTTATAAAAGGCATTCAGTTAACCCGGCGATGCGCGGCATCGCATGGGTTAGCTGGCAGAAGTCCCGCTGTTACCAGCAGGAGACAACTTCTGCAAGCCTCCCCCAGGACCATCTGTGGATGGTCCTAGTCAGCAATCCCTGTGATTGGTCCCTGTGGACCAATCACAGTGTGTCAGCTGACTGGGGGGGGGGTGTCTCAGCTGACTGGGGGGGGGGGGGGGTTTAAAGTTCATTTCCCTCAGTCTGCCCGTTCCTAGAAGTCGGGCAGAGCGGGGGATGATGAGTGCTGTGGGGGGGGGGGGGGGTGATGGGGTGGCCCACGGCACATACCTGGGGCCGGCGGCAGGCACAAGTGGAGGAGGCAGCTGTGGCATCAGATGCAGCAGTGAAGATCGCTGTAATGTGATCTTCACTGTTGCTTCTAGGAGTTTTAAAACTACAACTCACAGCATGCCCAGCCTTTGGCTGTCTGGGCATGCTGGGAGTTGTAGTTTTGCAACATCTGGAGGGCCACAGTTTGGAGACCACTGTGCACTGGTCTCCAATCTGTGCTCTTCCAGATGTTACAGAACTACAACTTTCAGCATGCCTAGACTGTCTGGGCATGCTTGGAGTTGTAGTTTTGCAACAACTGGAGGCACACTAGTTGGGAAGCATTGTCTGTTTCCTGTTTCCTAACTCAGTGTTTCCCAACCTGTTTGCCTCCAGCTGTTGCAAAACTATAACTCCCAGCATGCACTGACAGACCATGCATGCTGGGAGTTGTAGTTTAGCAACAGCTGGAGACACATGGGTTGCGAAACACTGAGTTAAGTAACAAACTGTGTTTTGCAACCAGTGTGCCTCCAGCTGTTGCATAACTACAACCCCCAGCATGATCGGACAGCCAAAGGGCATGCTGGGAGTTGTAGTTTTGCCCGTCCCCCATGTGAATGTACATTCACATGGGCAGGTGTTTACAGCAAGTTTCCTTGCTGTAAACCCCTGCCCTTGTTACATAAACCCCTGCCCTTATTATGTACCTTGAGGGGTGTAGTTTCCAAAATAGTATGCCATGTGGGGGCTTTTCAGCTGTTCTGGCACCATAGGGGCTTCCTAAATGTGACATGCCCCCCAAAAATCCTTTCAGAAAAACTCACTCTGCAAAAACCCATTGTCGCTCCTTCCCTTCTGAGCCCTCTACTGCGCCCTCCGAACACTTGACATACACATATGAGGTATTTCCTTACTCGAGAGAAATTGGGTTACACATTTGGGGGGATTTCTCTCCTTTTACCCCTTGTTAAAATTCAAACACTGGGTCTACAAGAACAGGTTAGTGTAAAAAATTGAGATTTTGAATTTTCTCCTTCACTTTGCTGCTATTCCTGTGAAACACCTAAAGGGTAAACAAACATTCTGAATGTCATTTTGAATACTTTGAGGGGTGCAGTTTTTATAATGGGGTCATTTGTGGGGTATTTCTAATATGAAGACCCTTCATATCCACTTCAAAACTGACATGGTCTGTGAAAAATTCCGATTTTGAAAATTTTGTGAAAAACTGGAAAATTGATGCTGAACTCTGAAGCCCTCTCATGTCTTCCAAAGTAAAAACATGTCAACTTTATGATGAAAACATATTATATTGTATATAATATAATAATATAAAGATATCTCCCGTATGATGCAAACATAAAGTAGACATATTGTATATGTGAATCAATATATAATTTATTTGAGATGCCTATTTTCCTTACAAGCAGAGAGCTTCAAAGCTAGAAAAATGCAAATTTTTTTAATTTTTCATAAAATTTTAGAATTTTTCACAAAGAAATGATGCAAGAATCGACAAAAATTTACAACTAGGATAAAGTTGAATTTGTCACGAAAAAACAATCTCTGAATCAAATTCATAAGTACAAGCATCCCAGAGTTATTAATGCTTAACCTCTTAAGGACTCAGGGCGTAGCCCGGTGTGAAAAACTGGGTCACACCGTGTCGGTCCCGGCTGCTAATCATAGCCGGGACCCTGGGCTAACAGCGCGCAGCATCGATCGTTGTGCCACACGCTGTTAACCCTTCAGACGCGGTGATCAAAATTGAAGCCGCGTCTGAAAATGAAAGTAAACGCTTCCCGGCAGCACACTAGGGCTGATCGGGACATCGCGATAAAATTGCTATGTTCCGATCAGCTGGGACGCAGGCGGAGGTCTCCTTACCTCTCTCCGCGGCGTCTGATCGTCGATTGATTGCTCCAAGCCTGAGCTACAGGCTTGAGCAATCGAGCCCCTATCTGACTGATCCGTGCAAAGCTATGGCTTTGCAGGGATCTGCATAGGAGATCAGTGTGTGCATTGTTATAGGTCCCTATGGGAGCTATAACACTGTAAAAAAAAAAAAGTGAAAAAAAGAAGTTAACAAAGGTCATTTAAAAGGGGTACTCTGGTGAAAACCTTTTTTCTTTTAAATCAACTGGTGGCAGAAAGTTAAACATATTTGTAAATTACTTCTATTAAAAAAATCTTAATCCTTCCAGTACTTATTAGCTGCTGAATGCTACAGAGGAAATTCCTTTTTTTTGGAACACTGATGACATCATGAAGACAGTGCTCTCTGCTGACATCTGTGTCCGTTTTAGCAACCATGCTGCCTTGCAGTGCTGGAGACTTGGATTCAAATCCCACTAAGGACAACAATAAATAAAGTGTTATTATTATTATAATAACGTCAGCAGAGAGAACTGTGCTCGTGATGTCATCAGGAAGTACAGGAAGGATTAAAAAAAATTTAAAAGTAGTAATTTACAAATATGTTTAACTTTCTGCCACCAGTTGATTTAAAAGAAAAAAGGTTTTCACCAGAGTACCCCTTTAACTCCTTCCCTAATAAAACTTTGACCCCTTTTCCCATAAAAAAAAACGAAATAAACATATGTGGTATCGCTGCGTGCGAAAATGTCCGAACTATAAAAATATATTGTTAATTAAATCGCTCGTTCAATGGCTTACACGCAAAAAATATTCCAAAGTCCAAAATAGTGTATTTTTGGTCACTTCTTATATCATGAAAAAATGAATAAAAAGCGATCAAAAAGTCCGATCAATACAAACATGGTACCGATAAAAACTTCAGAACACGGCGCAAAAAATGAGTCCTCATACCGGCCTGTATGCAGAAAACTAAAAAAGTTATAGGGGTTAGAAGATGAGAATTTTTAACATATAAATTTTCCTGCATGATGTAGTTATGATTTTTTTCCGAAGTAATACAATATCCAACCTATATAAGTAGGGTATCATTTTAACCGTATGGACCTACAGAATAAAAATGATGTGTTATTTTTACCAAAAATGCACTGCGTAGAAACGGAAGCCCCCAAAATTTACAAAAGGAAATTTTTTCTTCAATTTTGTCGCACAATGATTTCGCCGTTTCGCCGTGGATTTTTTGGTAACATAACTAATGTCACTGCATAGTAGAATTGGTGGCACAAAAAATTGAATAGGTGCAAAATTGAAAGTGTTATGATTTTTAGAAGGTGATGAGGAAAAAATGAAAATGCAAAAACGGAAAAATGCTGAGTCCTTAAGGGGTTAAAGTGACAGTGGTCAGATCTGCAAAAAATGCTCTGGTCCTTAACCCCTTCAGGACGGAGCCCATTTTGGCCTTAAGGACCGGAGCGTTTTTTGCACATCTGACCACTGTCACTTTAAACATTAATAACTCTGGAATGCTTTTAGTTATCATTCTGATTCCGAGATTGTTTTTTCGTGACATATTCTACTTTAACATAGTGGTAAATTTTTGTCGATACTTGCATCCTTTCTTGGTGAAAAATCCGTAAATTTGATGAAAAATTTGAAAATTTTGCATTTTTCTAACTTTGAAGCTCTCTGCTTGTAAGGAAAATGGATATTACGAATACATTTTTTTTTGGTTCACATATACAATATGTCTACTTTATGTTTGCATCATAAAATTGACGTGTTTTTACTTTTGGAAGACACCAGAGGGCTTCAACGGTCAGCAGCAATTTTCCGATTTTTCACAAAATTTTCAAACTCAGTATTTTTCAGGGACCAGTTCAGGTTTGAAGTGGATTTGAAGGGTCTTCATATTAGAAATACCCCATAAATGACCCCATTATAAAAACTACACCCCCCAAAGTATTCAAAATGACATTCAGTCAGTGTTTTAACCCTTTAGGTGTTTCACACGAATAGCAGCAAAGTGAAGGAGAAAATTCACAATCTTCATTTTTTACACTCACATGTTCTTGTAGACCCAATTTTTTAATTTTTACAAGGGGTAAAAGGACAAAATTTTTACTTGTATTTGTAGCCCAATTTCTCTCGAGTAAGCACATACCTCATATGTCTAAGTGTTCGGCGGGCGCAGTAGAGGGCTCAGAAGGGAAGGAGCGACAAGGGGATTTTGGAGAGTACGTTTTTCTGAAATGGTTTTTGGGGGGCATGTTACCTTTAGGAAGCCCTTATGGTGCCAGAACAGCAAAAAAAAAACACATGGCATACCATTTTGGAAACTAGACCCCTCGGGGAATGTAACATGGGATAAAGTGAACCTTAATACCCCACAGGTGTTTCACGACTTTTGCAAATGTAAAAAAAAAATAAAAAATTTTACCTAAAATGCTTGTTTTCCCAAAAAATTTTTATTTTTAAAAAGGGTAATAGCAGAAAATACCCCTAAAAGTTTGAAGCCCAATTTCTCCCGATTCAGAAAACACCCCATATGGGGGTGAAAAGTGCTCTGCTGGCGCACTACAGGTCTCGGAAGAGAAGGAGTCACATTTGGCTTTTTGAACGCAAATTTTTCTCTGTGGGCATGCCGCATTTAGGAAGCCCCTATGGTGCCAGGACAGCAAAAAAAAAACACATGGCATACCATTTTGGAAACTAGACCCCTCGGGGAACATAACAAGGGGTTAAGTGAACCTTTATACCCCACAGGTGTTTCACAACTTTTGCATATGTAAAAAATAATTTTTTTTGTACCTAAAATGCTTGTTTTCCCAAAAATGTTACATTTTTAAAAAGGGTAAAAGCAGAAAATACCCCCCAAAATTTGTAACACAATTTCTCCCGAGTACGGCGATACCCCATATGTGACCCTAAACTGTTGCCTTGAAATACGACAGGCCTCCAAAGTGAGAGCGCCATGCGCATTTGAGGCCTAAATTAGGGATTGCATAGGGGTGGACATAGGGGTATTCTACGCCAGTGATTCCCAAACAGGGTGCCTCCAGCTGTTGCAAAACTCCCAGCATGCCTGGACAGTCAACGGCTGTCCGACAATACTGGTAGTTGTTTTGCAACAGCTGGAGGCTCCGTTCTGGAAACAGTGGCGTACCAGACGTTTTTCATTTTTATTGGGGAGGGGGGATGTGTAGGGGTATGTGTATATGTAGTGTTTTTTACTTTTTATTTTATTTTTTGTGTTAGTGTAGTGTAGTGTTTTTAGGGTACAGTCGCACGGGCGGGGGTTCACAGTAGTTTCTCGCTGGCAATTTGAGCTGCAGCAGAAAGTTTGCGGCAGCTCAAATTTGCAGCCAGATACTTACTGTAATCCTCCGCCCATGTGAGTGTACCCTGTACGTTCACATTGGGGAGACATCCAGCTGTTGCATAACTACAACTCCCAGCATGCCCGTTGGCTGTTGGTGACTGCTGAGAGTTGCAGTTTTGCAACAACTGTAGGCACACTGGTTATGTATCACTGAGTTTGTGACCTAACTCAGTGTTTCACAACCAGTGTGCCTCCAGCTGTTGCAAAACTACAACTCCCAGCATGTACGGTGCATGGTGTACGGTGACTGCTGAGAGTTGTAGTTTGCAACAGCTGGAGGCACACCGGTCGTGAAACACTGAGTTAGGTAAAAAAAAACTCTGAGTTTCCCAACCAGTGTGCCTTCAGCTGTTGCAAAACTACAACTCTCAGCAGTCACCGACAGCCAACGGGCATGCTGGGAGTTGTAGTTATGCAACCAGCAGATGCACCACTACAACTCCCAGCATGCACTTTAGCTGTTTGTGCAAGCTGGGAGTTGTAGTTATACAACAGCTGAAGGTACACTTTTCCATAGAAAGAATGTGCCTCCAGCTGTTGCAAAACCATAAGTCCCAGCATGCCCATAAGGGAATGCTGGGAGTTGTGGTGGTCTGCCTCCTGCTGTTGCATAACTACAGCTCCCAGCATGCCCTTTTTGCAGGCTGGGAGCTGTTGCTAAGCAACAGCAGGAGGCTGTCACTCACCTCCAACGATCCAGACGCTGCAGGTCAGTCCCGCCGCCGCCGCTGCTCCTGGGGCCACGATCCCAACATTAACGCCGGGGATCGGGGTCCCCAGCACCCGGGGTGCCCGTCCCGCACCCGCTCACGTCCTCCAGAAGAGGGGCGGAGCGGGTGCGGGAGTGACACCCGCAGCAGGCGCCCTGATTGGTCGGCCGGTAATCCGGCCGACGAATCAGGGCGATCGTGAGGTGGCACCAGTGCCACCTCACCCCTGCAGGCTCTGGCTGTTCGGGGCCGTCAGAGACGGCCCCGAACAGCCAGTAATTCCGGGTCATCGGGTCACTGGAGACCCGATTGACCCGGAATCGCCGCAGATCGCTGGACTGAATTGTCCAGCGATCTGCGGCGATCGCCGACATGGGGGGGCATAATGACCCCCCTGGGCGATATGCCGGGATGCCTGCTGAACGATTTCAGCAGGCATCCGTCTCCGGTCCCCAACCGGCTAGCGGTGGGGGCCGGAATTCCCACGGGCGTATGGATACGCCCTCGGTCCTTAAGGACTCGGGATGCAGGGCGTATCCATATGCCCTATGTCCTGAAGAGGTTAAGGCCAAAATCACCTCGGTCCTTAAGGGGTTAAAATTATGAAATATGGTCATAAAAATATTAATTATGAAAAATTATGAAAATGTATCATTAGGCAGGTAGTACCCCCAAATTAGACCCCCCCATTAGACAGGTAGTAGCCCCAAATTACACCCCCCCAGTAGACAGGTAGTACCCCCAAATTAGACCCCTCCCCCAGTAGACAGGTAGTACCCTCAGATTAGACCCCCCCCAGTAGACAGGTAGTACCCCCAGATTAACACCCCCCCCTCCCGCAGTAGGCAGGTAGTACCACCAGATTAACCCACAAGTAGGCAGGTAGTCCCCCCAGATGAACTCCCCAGTGGGCAGTTTGTACCCCCAGATTAGACCCCCCCCCCCCAGTAGGTAGGTAGAACCCCCTGATTAGACAACCCCCACCCCCGGCTGGTACCTTTTTAGTTGCCGGGGATTCAGGGCAGCACCTTCCCCTAGATAAGAGCAAGCACAGCTACACGCGTAATGATGCTCGGTCACATCACACTCTCAGAATACCTAGGGCCGGCGTCAGAACGTAGGCCCTTGAGTTCTGGGAGCGTGACGTTACCGAGCGTCATTACGCGCGTAGCGGTGCTTGCTCTTATCCAGCCTGGCCCACAGGGTAAGCGGCTGAAATGGGATATTTCCTGGTTGACAAATAGGCCAGTCCGGCCCGTGTTACTGTACAGGGCAGGAGGACGGCCCAGCCTGCGGCCCTGACAGGTATTATAAAGATATGCAGGTTCATGAACTATTTCTCCCGTTACTATCTTCCGTCACAAAATAACGGCCGTTATTAATAACGGGCTATAACGGGTTAAAACGGCTATTAGAAAAACCCCATAGACTATGAAGGGATTTTCTAACGACAGTATAGGATTTTGTAACTGACGTTTTCAGCTGATTTTCAGACGGAACTTCGAACGGATGTTTAAAAACTGAGAATTTTGTAGGGTGGAAGAAGCCTCACAAACACAATGATATATATAAATGAATATCAATTAGATATCATTAGTAAGAAAGCATTACAAGCTTATTAGTTAATTGACTATAGTAGAACAATACAATTGAGTAGGAAGTAACTTGTTACAACATAAGCTACTTTGGTTCGGATATCGTATACAGACTATCTAGAGCAGTGATTTCCAATTGGGGTGCCGCGGGATTTTGACGGCAAATATTTTATTTTTTTATTCACCAGCCTGGCCTGCGCGTCTGAAATTTATGGCGCCGCAGGGGGGAAGGGAAGTATGTGTGCGCTTTGCTGTGCGTGCACACATATCGCAACCCCCTGCATTCCTCTCACCCTGCGGCCCAGTGAGTGAGTGCACTGGCGGTGCTCTGCCGGATTACCTTGCCGGTGTAGTGCCCCGTGCCCCAGCATCCCCCTCCCCCCCCCAGCGGCCCAGTGAGTGAGTGCACTGGCGGTGCTCTGCCGGATTACCGTGCCGGTGTAATGACCCGTGCCCCAGCGTCCACCCCCCTCCCACCCCCAGCGTCCCAGTGAGTGAGTGCACTGGCGGTGCTCTGCCGGATTACCGTGCCGGTGTAGTGACCCGTGCCCCAGCATCCCCCTCCCCCCCAGCGGCCCAGTGAGTGAGTGCACTGGCGGTGCTCTGCCGGATTACCGTGCCGGTGTAATGACCCGTGCCCCAGCGTCCCCCCCCCCAGCGTCCCAGTGAGTGAGTGCCCTGTCGGAGCCCTGAGTCGCTGCCCTGCCGGAGAGGGGAGGAAGGTGGAAGCTGCGCCTGATTACTGTGCCAGTGTAGTGAAGAAAAATGGCAAAAGGTACTGTACCCTTTCGTACCCTCTGTTACCCCTTCTTAACCCCGTCCACCCCCCCCTCACCCCTGTCATCCATGTCCACCCCCTGTCTATCCCTGTCACCCATGTCAACCCCTCCCTGTCCACCCCCCTGTAACACATGTCCACACCCCTATTCACCCCTCTATCCCTTTGTCACCCCTCTTTTATCCCCCTTGTCATCCTTGTCCTCCCCCGTTATCCCTGTTCACCCCCATATCTCCTGTGTCCACCATCCTGTCATCCATGTCCACCTTGGCCACCTCTGTCCATTCCTCTGCAACACATGTCCCCCCCCCATCCACCCCTCTGACCACCCCCCAGTCTACATCTGTCACCATTGTCCCTCCACCCTAATCACCCCTCTGTCCCTCCTGTCATCCATGTCCACCTTGGCCATCCCCCCTCTGTCACCGATGTACACTCCTCTACCCCCCCATTCCATAGACTTGCATACGGGGGGCGGGGGGGGTGACATCACACGGAGGCGGGGGGGGGGTGGTCTTCATACTCTGGCCCGTGGTCGCCACCCGGCTGTTTGTGAGCTGGCACCGCTGTGTGCAGCTCAAACAGGTGGGTGGCGAATACAAGATTGCGGGGGTCCCCAGCGGCGGGACCCCCATGGGGAGACATCATATCCCCTATCCTTTGGATAGGGTATAAGATGTCTCAGGGCCGGAGTACACCTTTAAGATGTTAGCAGAGCTTTCTTACAATCTTACTGAGGAACCTTCTGACAATATTTTACCATTTCTTCTCACACTGTATGGTCACTGCAATTCTCTGTAAAGACGAGGTTACTCATTCCATTAACCCCTTAAGGACCCGGGCTTTTTCCGTTTTTTCATTTTCAATTTTTCCTCCTTAACTTAAAAAAATCATAACTCTAAAATTTTTACCTAAAATTCTATATGATGGCTTATTTTTTGCGTCACTAATTCTTCTTTGTAATGACATTAGTCATTTTACCCAAACATCTACGTTGAAACGGGAAAAAAAATCAATGTGCGACAAAATTGATGAAAAAAACCTCTATTTTGTACGTTTTGGGGGCTTCCGTTTTTACGCAGTACATTTTTTGGCAAAAATTACACCTTATCTTTATTCTGTAGGTCCATACGGTTAAAATGATACCCTACTTGTATAGGTTTGATTTTGTATCACTTCAGAAAAAAATCCTGACTACATGCAGGAACATTTATACGTTTAAAATGGTCATCTTCTGACCCCTATAACTTTTTTATTTTTCTGTGTTCAGGGTGCTATGAGAGCTATTTTTTTTGCGCCGTGATCTGAAGTTTTTAGCTGTATCATTTTTGTTCTGATCAGACTTATTGATCACTTTTTATTCACTTTTTTGTGGTATAAAAAGTGATCAAAAATGCGCTATTTTGGACTTTGGAATTTTTTTGCGCATACGCCATTGAATGTGCGGTTTAAAAAGCAGTATATTTTTATAATTCGGACATTTCCGCACGCGATGATACCACATATGTTTATTTTTATTTACACTGTTTTTTTTATTCTTGGAAATGCCGGGTGATTCAAACTTTTATTAGGGGAAGGGATAATTGAAAGGGTTAATGATTTTTTTTTTTTTTACACTTTTCTTATGCAATATTATAGCTCCTACAGGGCGGGCTATAACATTGCATTAACTGATCTTTACCACTGATTGATGCAACTCCATAGGAATGGATCAATCAGTGTTTTCGGCGATTGGATGCTCAAGCCTGGATCTCAGGCTTGAAGCATTCATTCGGCGATCGGACAGCACAGGAGAAGGTAAGAAGACCTCCTCCTGTGCTACAGCTGTTCGGGATGCCGACATTATACCGCGATGATCCCGAACAGCTCCCTGAGCTAGCCGGGCACTTTTACTTTCGTTTTTAGCTGCGCGGCTCAGCTTTGAGTGGCTAAAGGGTTAATAGCGCGCGCCACTGCGCTGTTAGAGGCGGGTTCCGACTTCACTATGACGCCGGGCCCACCGCGATATGATGCGGGGTCCTTAAGAGGTTAAAGTGGTACTCCAGTGGAAAACTAGATTTTTTTTTTAAATCAACTGGTGCCAGAAAGTTTAACAGATTTGTAAATTACTTCCATTTAAAAATCTTAATCCTTCCAGTACTTATAAACTGCTGTATGCTCTAGAGGTATCTCTTTTCTTTTAGAATTTCCTTTCTGTCTGACCACAGTGCTCTCTGCTGACACATCTGTCCATGTCAGGAACTGTCCAGAGCAGGATAGGTTTGCTATTGGAATATGCTTCTGCTCCAGACAGTTCCTGACATGGACAGAGGTGTCAGCAGAGAGCACTGTGGTCAGACAGAAAGGAAATTCTAAAAGAAAAGAACTTCCTCTGTAGTATTTTAGGCCCTGTCAGATTGAGACCTCCAGTGTCCTGGGGGCTCCCCTGCAGGGACTCAACCATTTCTAATCTGTATTTGCACTGTTATAATTTAGCAATCCGTTATTAGGTGTCTGTAGCTTTAAGTATGTTGCCTAGCAACCTCAGGCTTAGTCAGGGTATGTGAGAGTGGAGGACTGAGGGCTAGACTGAACATTTGTGTAAGGTGTGTGACGATCCGTCTTGGGGATTAGCTCTGGGATCGTCCTGGACTACGCCACAGGATGCGTTTCTTCTCAATAAACCAGCAAACAAACGCTTATAATGCAAATCTGGCACCTTGCCAGTTTTATTAGACAGGTTGCAGGGAAAGAAATAAACAAAAAGCAGGAACAATACAAAATCCTAGACCGTCTGGTCACTGACTAAACAGATCAGCTTGTCCTGACTAACAACCGCTGAGCTTCCCTCAGCCGGTTAAACATATGTCCCCTGCAACCTTCTACTCACAATGTCACTCTCTTTGAGCCCCTCATAGCTCGGGCTGTGTACTCCTCAGCAGGCTCTGTCTCTTCCCTACAGCCCACATGCTGTCTCCTAGGAAGAGCCCACATTAGACTGAGTCTCCATCTCATATACACACCTCCCTTCCCTCCTGCCTCATTACTTAAGAAGCAGGTGAGAGCTTCTGCAGGGCGAGCCAAGGAAATACACCCTTTCCTTGCCACACTGCCACAGGTGTTATATTATGTTATTACTTGTATGTAACTTTATTGTAAATCCTAAAGGGGATACAGACAACTCTATGATCCACAGCTGCCTGGCCAATGGGCTTTAGTTCAGCCTTCCCTTATAAAGGGTGGCATTTCCTGTGAGAGGAATAGAGGAGGAGTAAAGCAATTCATTCAGTTCAGAGCACAGAGTGGAGTTCAGAGTGAAGAATCCGCAGAGGAGTGAGAGCAAAGATGAGAGAGAGAGATAAGAAAAGCATGAAGTAACCCCAACTAATATTAAGCCTTTACTTCAGCTTTGATCAGAGAATTCCTAAAGGACAATTCTTTATCTTCCGGCGAAAAGCCACAAATCTACCGACACTTCAGTAAGTGACTTTAATCTCAAGCCTAATATAGCTAAAACTCCTAGTCCGGCCGTAAGAGCCAAGCATATATGCAATATCAAGTCCAGGCACTGCAAGCTGTGTGGTCCTCTAGAGACTGTCTGTTAAACCTTTGGGAGACTTTGGTTGAGCGCTGTGGAGATTGTACCACCGAACTTCAAGTTAGTAAAGCCTCCGTTAAACTGCAACCTAGTGTGGAGTCAATTCTTTCCTTGCTAGCCTGTGGGGAGACGGAGTTCCCCGGACCTGTAGTACCCCAGGAGATACCAAGACTACAGTGGCGTCACGCGACATTAAGGGTTAATACCATCTGACCCTGGGTTCATAAACCCCCCCACCCCACCAAGAACCAAGTAGCTAACCCCAGCGTAGTGGCGGTCGCGGGTTTCACTCGTGGTTACCACACGTTTTTGGCATCACGAACAGGATTCAGGTGTACGCCTTAACTATTCAGGCACTAAATCAAGTCCTTCCCCCAAGTCTGAACTGTGTACGGGACTGTGTCATAGAAAACAAATTGTCTGCCGAGGTGCAAATACAAGTGGTGGGGAAGGTGAAGTTTATTGCATTATTAGTCACGAGAAGTGTTCTCTAAAGTCAAAGAACCGCCATGTGTAAAGGAAAGACAGAAATGATGCTTCGCGCCAAAAACTTCCCAGTACCTGAAAGAGTTAAAGAGCTTCTGGAAAAGAGCGCCAAGGACTCCCGCCGAAGTCTTCGCCCCGCCCCTGGGCAGGGAAATAGTGTGGTTGTGTCCAGAGCCAAGTGGAACGGAAGAAGTCCAGCCCCTGTTGCCAAGGGGTTGGATGAAGAGGATACGCTGCTGTGCAACTTCCGGTCCCAGGCGCAGCTGAGGACGCACTTCCGCCTGGCGGCCATTTTGGTGGAGACCTTCATAAAAGGGGAGGCATACAGCGGCCTCTTCAGTCTGCAGGAAGTACTACAGAGGAGAGCAAAGATGGCGGAGACCAAGAGCGACATGTGTGCTGAGAGTTCCAGGATGGAGTCCGAGGGTCGGAAGATTGCCACGGCGGCATCGGAGATGTTCCGGGAGCTGGCGGAGAAGTTGCAGCGACTGTCCCTCGGGGCCAACGAGGCCTACTGCCAAGTGCCGTTGCCGGAGGATGACGGCGAGTGGGCCGCAACGCCGCTCGGGAGTTCCAGAGACCCGTCGCCTGTGAGGTTGTCGCCCCATCACCGCACCTGGGGCCCGTGGGCAGAAATCCCGACGGAGTCGGGATTGAGTACCCCAGCGGAAGCTGATTTCTCCACTCCCTCTTCTAATAGCCCCGAAGCCAGCCCCGAGGCAAAGGTCCCACCACCTCCACAGGCCACGGCCGCCCAAGACCAGTCAGCCCCTCAGTCGGCCGAGCGCCCACCATCACCCCCGCTCCCTAGATGGTTGTTCGGGGATGAGCCAGCCATCATCAAGTATAAGTGGGAAAATATCCTTCCATTGCCTGGGAAATCCCTGCCTCCCATTCCTCCGGCCCGGTCAGAAAAAGCCCAAAGAGATGCCGAAGTGGCTGCCATACTAGAGCAGATGAGGGCGGAGAGGCTAGAGCGCTACGGGCCGAGGCGGCTATCGTTTGAGGAGAGGGAACGGCAGCAGCAAGATACCAAACAGCTAGAGTCATACTACATTCGCAGGCTCGAGCAACCTAAGTGTTACGCCGAGCGCTCCGGGTCCCCGCTCCTCCCCGGAGCGCTCGCTTCTCTCTCGCTACCGCAGCGCTCCGGGCAGCTCCACTGACCCGGTGCGCTGCGATACCGTCTCCAGCCGGGATGCGATTCGCGATGCGGGTAGCGCACGCTCGCGATGCGCATCCCGGCTCCCGTACCTGACTCGCTCTCCGTCTGTCCTGTCCCGGCGCGCGCGGCCCCGCTCCCTAGGGCGCGCGCGCGCCGGGTCTCTGCGATTTAAAGGGCCACTGCGCCGCTGATTGGCGCAGTGGTTCCAATTAGTGTGTTCACCTGTGCACTCCCTATTTATACCTCACTTCCCCTTCACTCCCTCGCCGGATCTTGTTGCCATTGTGCCAGTGAAAGCGTTTCCTTGTGTGTTCCTAGCCTGTGTTCCAGACCTCCTGCCGTTGCCCCCGACTACGATCCTTGCTGCCTGCCCTGACCTTCTGCTACGTCCGACCTTGCTTCTGTCTACTCCCTTGTACCGCGCCTATCTTCAGCAGTCAGAGAGGTTGAGCCGTTGCTAGTGGATACGACCTGGTCACTACCGCCGCAGCAAGACCATCCCGCTTTGCGGCGGGCTCTGGTGAAAACCAGTAGTGACTTAGAACCGATCCACTAGCACGGTCCACGCCAATCCCTCTCTGGCACAGAGGATCCACTACCTGCCAGCCGGCATCGTGACACTAAGGAAGGCGAGCCTCCCCTTGAGCGCAGGAGAGCTACAGTCATCAAGTTTGACCGCATCAGGGGCTGCGGCACTATAATGGACTGTCACCACGGAGGCACCCTCTTTGTGAACCGGAGGGCGGTGCAAAGACACTATCTGCCTCCTGAAAAGCACTCTCTAAAACCTGGGGAAATCGTTGAGTACACCCCTGTGACAGGGGCGGATCCAGAGTCGAGTCTCGGGAGGGGCACTATTAGAGTATTTTGTGTTGGCGGACAGAAAATAAGATTACGGAACTTACAATATTATTAAATGTATCATACAGTCCTAACCTTGTTTAAGACTTAGGCCATGTTCATATGTCAGAATAATAATCAAATATACCAATTGCCACAGAATGGGAAAGTGCTAAAGAGGTTTTTACCATTTAAAACTACAGCTCCCAGTATGACCTAAGTAGTGGTAAGGGGATGCTGGGAGTTGTTGTTTTACCCATCATTACTGCAGAACTTACAAGTGACTCCAGCTCTGATGGGACACACACAGGAGGATACGGAATGATATCAGTGACTACAGGTGACGTCTTCTCTATAGTCTTCTCTTATCTAATTCAGATGTACATACCACCGGGACTTGTTCCAGCTAAATCTTTGCAGAACTTGACGCCCAGATAGCTCCTCACTACGATTCTGATCCTCTATATGAAAATAATAATTATAAACCTGCCAGACACTGTATTCTTCGAATATAATACTGGCACATACCTTCTGAATATAATTCTGACACACTGTATCCCCAGAACAAACAACACACTGTACCCTCTGAATATAATAACGCCACACACCGTACCCTCTGAATATAATACTATCATACACTGCACCCTCTGAATATAATACTACCACACACTGTGCCCTCTGAATTTAATACTATCACACACTGCACTCTCTGAATATAATACTACCACACACTGCACTCTCTGAATATAATACTACCACACACTGCACTCTCTGAATATAATACTACCACACACTGCACTCTCTGAATATAATACTACCACACACTGCACTCTCTGAATATAATACTACCACACACTGCACTCTCTGAATATAATACTACCACACACTGTACCCTCTGAATATAATACTACCACACACTGGACCCTCTGAATATAATACTACCACACACTGTAACCTCTGAATATAATACTACCACACACTGCACTCTCTGAATATAATACTACCACACACTGTAACCTCTGAATATAATACTACGACACACTGTGCTCTCTGAATATAATACTACCACACATTGCACTCTCTGAATATAATACTACCACACACTGCACTCTCTGAATATAACTTGCTGTGCAGTGCACCCTCTGAATAAAATACCCTAATGTATTGTTGCCCATAAAAAAAATGTACCACCCCAGAAAATCCTCATAATCTACAATATATTTCTGAAATGCAGAACACTCTGTGCCTTCACATATAGTAATAATGCCCCATCTTGTGCCCCTATAATAATTATGACCAGTCCCGTTCCCCCCACATAATAATGCCCTGTGCCCCTAACATATATTGCCCCCTGTGCTGTGCCCTTCACATATAATTCCCCCATCATGCGCTCACATATAATGCCCCCATCATGTGCCCCTCACATATAATGCCCCCGTGCTGTGCCCCTCACATATAATGTCCCCTTTGCTGTTCCCCTCACATATAATGCCCCCCGTGCTGTGCCCCTCACAAATAATGCTCCTGTTATATGTACCACACATAAGGCCCCCTGTGCTGTGCCCTTCACATATAATGCCCCCGTTCTTTGCCCCTCACATATAATGCCCCGATCATGTGCCCCTCATATATAATGCCCCCATCATGCACCCCTCACATATAATGCCCCCATCATGCACCCCTCACATATAATGCCCCCATTATGCGCCCCTCACATATAATGCCCCATGCTGTGCCCTTCACATATAATGCCCCCGTTCTTTGCCCCTCACATATAATGCCCCGATCATGTGCCCCTCATATATAATGCCCCCATCATGCACCCCTCACATATAATGCCCCCATCATGCACCCCTCACATATAATGCCCCCATTATGCGCCCCTCACATATAATGCCCCATGCTGTGCCCTTCACATATAATGCCCCCGTTCTTTGCCCCTCACATATAATGCCCCGATCATGTGCCCCTCATATATAATGCCCCCATCATGCACCCCTCACATATAATGCCCCCATCATGCACCCCTCACATATAATGCCCCCATTATGCGCCCCTCACATATAATGCCCCATGCTGTGCCCTTCACATATAATGCCCCTGTCATGCACCCTTCACATATAATGCCCCCTGCCCTGTCCCCTCAGGGGGCATTATATGTGAGGGGCACAGCACAGGGGGCATTATATGTTTGGGGCACATGACAGGAGCATTATATGTGAGGGGCACAGCACAGGGGGCATTATATGTGAGGGGTGCATGATGGCGCATTATATGTGAGGGGCACAGGATGGGGGCATTATATATGAGGGGCACAGGATGGGGGCATTGTATATGAGGGGCGCATGATGGGGGCATTATATGTGTGGGAACAGAACAGGGGGCATTATATGTGTGGGGATCAGCACAGGGGGAATTATATCATAATGCCCCCTGTGCTGTGCCCCATACATATAATGCCCCCTGTGCTGTGCCCCTCACATATAATACCCCCTGTGCTGTGCCCCCCACACATATCATTTATATGTGTGGGAACAGCACAGGGGGCATTATATGTGAGGGGCACAGCACAGGGGGCCCCCCTGTCATGTGCTCTTCACATATAGTGCCCCCAGTGCTTTGCCTTGCAGCCCCTCACATAAAAAATTCCCCAAAGTTTTTTAATCCCCCTCCCCCCTCCTCCTGTACGATATAGTGCCCTTAACAGTGGCACATATTCTGTCCCCCAAATCCCCTGGGCCCTGAGCATACTCTTAGTACTTACAGTATGCTGGCCGCGGGGACGGGATTTCCGGGTGCCGGCGCGATGATGTGACGTCATCGCGCCGGCCTGCAGTGGATCGCGACCCCGCAGCTCACACGCTGTGTACTCACAGCCAGTGGCGTTGTTAGGGTTTGTGTCACCCGTTGCGGTAGAAAATGGTGTCGCCCCAACATGCTGGGAGTTGTAGTTTTGCAACAGCTATAGGCACCATGGTTGGGAAACTCTGACATAGATAGATAGGGAATATATATAGACCAGGGGTTCTCACCTATTTTTAGTGAGGGTCCGCTTATCCAGGTCTGCCATCCGGTAAAGGTCCAAGCTGTATGCTAATGCTTGGTGCACACCTAGCGGCCTCAGCGCCATGAAGGCAATAGCAAACTAACAACTGAAGTGTGGAGGATGTATAACCTGAATACTGCTGCACACTGTAACCACTGGATATAATACTGCCACACACTGGGCCCCTGAATATAATACTGCCACACACTGGGCCCCTGAATATAATACTGCCACACACTGTATACCCTGAATTTAATACTGCCAAACACTGTACCCCTGAATATAATACTGCCACACACTGGGCCCCTGAATATAATATTGCCACACACTGTACCCCCTGAATATATTACTGCCACACACTGGGCCCCTGAATATATTACAGCCACACATTGGGCCCCTGAATATAATACTGCCACACACTGTGCCTCTGGTATATTACTGCCACACACTGTACCCCTGAATATAATACTGCCACACACTGGGCCCCTGAATATAATACTGCCACACACTGTACTCCCTGAATATAATATTGCCACCCACTGTACCCCCTGAATATATTACTGCCACACACTGGGCCCCTGAATATAATACTGCCACACACTGTGACTCTGGTATATTACTGCCACACACTGGGCCCCTGAATATAATACTGCCACACACTGTACCCCCGAATACTGGCACACACTGTACCCCTGAATATACTACTGCCACACACTGTATCCCTGAATATACTACCACATACTTTGCCCTGAATATAAACCTGCCACCCACTGTGCCCCTGGTATATTACTGCTACCCACTGTGCCCCTTAAAATAATACTGCCATTCACTGTGCCCCTGAAAATAATTCTGCCACTCACTGGGCCCCTGTTATATTACTGCCACACACTATTCCCCTGCAACATTACTTGCAGATGCTATGCTCTAAGGCTGACTAAAACAATGAAATGAAGCCACTGTGACCCCAGAATTAATGATGCCAGTGACCACAGAATTAATGATGCCACTGTGACCACAGAATTAATGATGCCACTGTACCCACAGAATTAATGATGCCACTGTACCCACAGAATTAATTATGCCACTGTGTCCCACAGAATTAATGATGCCACTTTGTCCCACAGAAATAATGACACAACTGTATCCCCAGAATTAATGATGCCACTGTGCCCCACAGAATTAATGATGCCACTGTGCCTACAGAATTAATGATGCCACTGGGACCACAGAATAAGTGATGCCACTGTGATCAGCGAATAAGTGATGCCACTGTACCCACAGAATTAATGATGCCACTGTACCCACAGAATTAATGACACAACTCTATCCCCAGAATTAATGATGCCACTGTGACCACAGAATTAATTATGCCACAGTACCCACAGAAATGATGATGCCACTGTGCCTCCAGAAGTAATGATGCCACTGTGCCTACAGAATTAAGGATGCCACTGTGTCCCACAAAATTAAGGATGCCACTGCGACCACAGAATTTATGATGCCACTGTGCCCACAGAATTTATGATGCCACTGTGCCCACAGAATTTATGATGCCACTATACCCACAGAATTAAGGATGCTACTGTGTCCCACAAAATTAAGGATGCCACTGTGACCACAGAATTTATGATGCCACTGTGCCCACAGAATTTATGATGCAACTGTGCCCACAGAATTAAGGATGCCACTATACCCACAGAATTAGGGATGCCACTGTGTTCCACAAAATTAATGATGCCACTGTGCCCCAGAATTAATGCCACTGTGCCCCCATATGAACTTTGCCACTGTAACTCTCCATCTGTTGTAAAACTACAACTCCCATCATGCACAGACAAAAGGTCATCATGGTAGCTGTAGTTCTACAATAACTGGAGAGTCACAGATGGGGGAACACAAATTTTTACCTGAGAGCTTAGGATCGCCGTCCCAGGTCCCGCACTGCTCCGCTGCTCTGGCCTCTTCTAGTCAGGCCTGGCCAGAGCAGATGATGCAGGCAGCTAATGGTGCTACCTGCATCATAGGAGAAGCGCAGGGCAGGGACACATCGCTCCCTCGCTCCGGGCCGCGGCTATTCATTTGTATTGGCGTCTTAAAGACACAGTTACAAATGAATAAGGGGAGATCCAGCGGATGGTCTGAATGACCGGGGGACGCAGTCCGGATCTGGACCGTGGTCTGCCAGTTGAGTACACCTGATATAGGACATAGATCAATGTTTCCTAACCAGGGGGACTCCAGCTGTTGCAAAACTACAAAACTTAGCATGTTGGGAGTTGTAGTTTTGAACAGCTGGAGGCACCTTGTTAAGGAAACACTGATCTATGTCCTATCTCAGTGTTTCCCAACCAGAGTGCCTCCAGCTGTTACAAAACTACAACTCCCAGCATGCCTGGACAGCACTGTAGCTTTGCTTTGGAGATACCTTGGTTGGGAAACACTTATTTATGTCAGTGTTTCCCAACCCTCCAGCTGTTGCAAAACTACAACTCCCAGCATGCTAGGAGTTGTAGTTTTGCAAAAGCTGGGGGCACCTCTGGTGAGAAAGGGGTGGGGGGGGGGGGGGTGAGCAGGGATTGTGCTGGGAAGGGGGGAGGGATTATGCTGGAAAAGGGTGGGCATGGATGGTGGGCGGTAGTTTACCTTACCTGCCTTAGAACACTGCTGGGCTCCTGCATCATCCAGGCACTACCTGCTTGCTGGGGTCATGTGATGTTTTGGTGTCACATGACCCAAGCAGAGCAGTAGAAAGCTGCCAATCAGGGGGAAGAGAAGCCGAGTAAGTGCCCGATAACTCCACAGACACGCTGTGTGCACGCTCGCTCTGTGACAGCCAAGGTTTGTGAATGGTGGAGCGGAAGCTTACAGCTTTGGCTCCACCATTCTAGGGGGCAGCAATCTCGGGGGGGGGGGGGGGGGCAATTGCCCCGTTGCCCCCCCATGCCCTGGATCCACCACTGCCCTGTGAAGAGCCTGAGAGGGGAATGGGCTGCTGCTATTACCAGGCCCAGCCGTCCAACTCAGATCCCCTTTGCATACTTCCCTTCAGAAGAGTGGGACTCTTACCCCTTTGGACTCTTCACTCCAAATGTCAAGGAGATCGTCGTCCGAGAGGACTACCCTGACACTTCTGCAGCAGTTATCCAGTTTAAAGAGACAACACCCTAAAAGACAGCGCACCCAATTCATCCACAGTGCACCCAGGCCTATCTCATCGGAGGTGTGGCCCCCAACATGGGAACCCACAAAAGTGCCAGGGCCCCCTCCTGCAGTGGCGTAGGTTTGGCCCAAAGAGCCGACACCAACTGATCATCCTTCTGTGGCACAAGCTGCTGCAGTCCAGGTGGTAGTGAATGTCCAACCTACCATCTCAAATTCTACCCTGTCCCATGTGTCCTGGGATACCCACGTCGACCCCTTGCAAGGGGCCCAGTCCCGAAGAGCTTGCTTCATTAGTCAGCCGATGGCTCCTCCTAGCAGTCGGGATTGGGAAGAAAGAGAACATCCCGTTCGTGCTGCATTAAAAAGAAAGAATAAAGCACCAGAGTGATGCTATCTGAAAATGTTTATTGTTCCTTATGGTCGTAGGACTAACTGTGTTTTGTTCCAGGTTCAGCAACGGTTTAAGTCCAGTGCCTGACACATGGTGTCAAGAAGATTTTACAGTGAAGAAACTGGAATTGTAAGTTTTGTGCCCGGCCTAGCCGAGAGACTCCCGTATTGGAGATTCTAAAAGTTGTGTCCAGTTCACCTAATATTTGTGATTTTGAGCGAAGGACATTATAGACTCCCTTTTGTGAGAACCATTGAACGCTCCATAAAAAACTTCTTCATGATATTTATGGTTGAATTGTGTCAGTTTTCTGTCCTACAATTGCATGGTCTCTGACCCTCAGCAAATTTAGTACAAGCTAGTTGTACACCAAGTGGTATTATCATGTACATATGTCACACGTAAACAGGTAGAAATGTATATGTGGTTGTACCCGAGAAGGGTAATATGTATAAATTTACTGTGCTACAAAGTCAAAGCACAAAATCCTGCGTGGTGGTAGTTGTTTTCTATTGGGGTTTATCCAGACACAGTCAGGAGTTACTTACACTGCCCCCATCGCCGACTTCATGTGTCAATAGAGATGGTGTTGCGTAGATCCACAAGTTCTAATTTTGGACAACCCCCAGCAAGATATAGGGATTAGTCTAAAAACATGTACATAAACATATGTAGATAAACTACATACACATAAGTCAGTATACACCTCAAGTATACTTCATTGATCATTCACTACAAGTGTATCTAATGGGTAAACCATTATCAGCTCAAAGCCTCTTAACCCTGTTTGTGCACAGGAACCTACCTGGCCAGTAAGTATCCTGTCCCTAACCTAAGCACAACAGTAAAGAAAAAGGGTTATATAAAAATGTCTAGCTTTGTATTACATGTATACATAAAAATGTCTAGCATAAAATAAAATGTGTTCTGGGGAGAAGTGCTTGATTGCCCAAGGGCCCCAGTAGCCAAGGCATTGAGTAGAGAGCCTCCGGCAGCCCAATCCGCACCTATTAGTATAAGAAATGTATCTAATGTTACATAATATAAGGTGATATAATGTACAGTAAAGTCATATAAGTCTGTATATTCAGCTACAAAATTGTCTAGTTAGACATGCCAATTGTGTATAGTGTATCATATGCATAGTCCACTTGTGGTCGGATTCTTATATGTACCGTAAGTAGGGTACCATTAGCATGGATAATTCGGCCTGGGGTGTGCCTGGCTGGCCGTGAAGGGTATCCTATAGAAAGGGGGCAAAATACATCAGTTAGGTAATGCATGAATTAATGGCTAAGTATAACCTACTTCATATGAACCCGAAATAGACAACATGCTCCAGTTAACAGCCGTTGGTTGGAACGTGTCAATGGAACAGAGCGATAAAAGTGCCCTAACTTACTTAACATCTAAGTGATAACTGACAAAGAGAAGCCCCTACCCAGGAGCTGGCTCAGCTGTTATGGAGCCGAAACCAAAAAGGAATTCTGGATATACCACTTGGCACTACTGGACGCATAGCGCCTACCAGAATGGTACTACCAGGGTGCACATGGATAAAGGTAACCTAAGTGACAGAGATAGGAAATGTTGGAGAATTGCTAGATAGACAGAAGGTACAATGAGTCGGTTAGATTGAGAAGTGGCCAAAACACAGACATCAGTAGTGGCATCATTAATTCTGTGGTCACTGTGGCATCATTAATTCTGTGGGTACAGTGGCATGATTAATTCTGTGGTCACAGTGGCATCATTAATTCTGTGGGTACAGTGGCATCATTAATTCTGTGGTCACAGTGGCATGATTAATTCTGTGGTCACAGTGGCATCATTAATTCTGTGGGTACAGTGGCATCATCAATTCTGTGGTCACAGTGGCATCATTAATTCTGTGGTCACAGTGGCATGATTAATTCTGGGGTCACAGTGGCGTCAATCATTCTATAGGCACAGTGGCATCATTCATTCTATAGGCACAGTGGCATCATTCATTCTGTGGGGCACAGTGGCATCATTAATTCTGTGGGGCACAGTGGCATCATTAATTCTGTGGGGCACAGTGGCATCATTAATTCTGTGGGTACAGTGGCATCATTAATTCTGTGGGTACAGTGGCATCATTAATTCTGTGGGACACAGTGGCATCATTAATTCTGTGGTCACAGTGGCATGATTAATTCTGGGGTCACAGTGGCGTCAATCATTCTATGGCACAGTGGCATCATTCATTCTATAGACACAGTGGCATCATTCATTCTGTGGGGCACAGTGGCATCATTAATTCTGTGGGGCACAGTGGCATCATTAATTCTGTGGGGCACAGTGGCATCATTAATTCTGTGGGTACAGTGGCATCATTAATTCTGTGGGTATAGTGGCATCATTAATTCTGTGGTCACAGAATTAATGATGCCACTGTACCCACAGAAATAGTGATGCCACTGTGCCTACAGAATTAATGATGCCACTGTGCCTCCAGAAGTAATGATGCCACTGTGCCCCACAGAATTAATGATGCCACTGTGCCCCACAGAATTAAGGATTCCACTGTGCCCACAGAATTAATGATGCCTCTGTGACCACAGAATTAATGATGCCACTGTGACCACCGAATAAGTGATGCCACTGTAACCACAGAATTAATGATGCCACTGTGCCCCCATATGAACTTTGCCACTGTAACTCTCCATCTGTTGTAAAACTACAACTCCCATCATGCACAGACAAAAGGTCATGATGGTAGCTGTAGTTCTACAATAACTGGAGAGTCACAGATGGGGGAACACAAATTTTTACCTGAGAGCTTAGAATCGCCGTCCCAGGTCCCGCACTGCTCCGCTGCTCTGGCCTCTTCTAGTCAGGCCTGGCCAGAGCAGATGATGCAGGCAGCTAATGGTGCTACCTGCATCATAGGAGAAGCGCAGGGCAGGGACACATCGCTCCCTCGCTCCGGGCCGCGGCTATTCATTTGTATTGGCGTCTTAAAGACACAGCTACAAATGAATAAGGGGAGATCCAGCGGATGGTCCGAATGACTGGGGGACGCAGTCCGGATCTGGACCGTGGTCTGCCAGTTCAGTACCCCTGATATAGGACATAGATCAATGTTTCCTAACCAGGGGGACTCCAGCTGTTACAAAACTACAACTCCCAGCATGCCTGGACAGCATTGTAGCTTTGCTTTGGAGACACCTTGGTTGGGAAACACTTATTTATGTCAGTGTTTCCCAACCCTCCAGCTGTTGCAAAACTACAACTCCCAGCATGCTAGGAGTTGTAGTATTGCAACAGCTGGGGGCACCCCTGGTGAGAAAGGGGGGGGGGGGGTGAGCAGGGATTGTGCTGGGAAGGGGGAGGGATGATGCTGGAAAAGGGTGGGCATGGATGGTGGGGGGTAGTTTATCTTACCTGCCTTAGAACACTGCTGGGCTCCTGTATCCTCCAGACACTTCCTGCTTGCTGGGGTCATGTGATGTTTTGGTGTCACATGACCCAAGCAGAGCAGTAGAAAGCTGCCAATCAGGAGGAAGAGAAGCCGAGTAAGTGCCGATAACTCCACAGACACGCTGTGTGCACGCTCCCTCTGCACTGCAGACTGAGTATACAAATATAGCTTGTGACAGGGATGAGCGCTGGGACAGGGTGTCACCCCACCACCCCACCATTCTAGGGGGCAGCAATCTCGGGGGGGGGGGGGGGGGGGATAATTGCCCCGTTGTACCCCCCCCCCCCCCCTGGATCCGCCACTGCATGGGTCAGGGGTGTGGAAATTAAAAAAAAACTACTTGTCCAAGGGACTAAAGCGGAACACAATCTACTTGTCCCTCAAGAAAATCCACTTGTCCTGGTTGATGAAATAATTTCAACCAAAATAGTCTGATCCCCCCCACTAGACCACCAGGGATGGATATAAGATCCTTTAGACACTGCTGACAGCGGTGATCTAATGGGTTAATAGGTGATCGCAGTATGTCAGACTATTAGTGGCGGGAGAGCTGTAGCGCCTCTTACACCCGAGACAAGACCAGATAAGTCTAGATGTAACTTTTTGATCACCTTATAAAATATTTCTCACATGAAGTGACCAAAAATGAGCAATTCTGGACTATTCTTTACATTTACACCGTTCACCATACGGTTTAATTAACATTATATTTTAATAGTCTGGACATTTCCACATGCAGCGATACCACTTATGTTTATTTTTCTACATTATTTTTATTTAAAGAAAATTGGAAACTTTTATTAGGAAAGGGGCTTATTCACATATATACGCACTTTTTAAAATATTTTAATCACTATTTTTCAGTCTCAATAGGGACTTATGTGTTACTGGGGGGGGGGGTGTTCTGCTTCTCCAGTTTATGTGGTGCATTTTGTGTCAGAAAATGCTGGAAGTTGCATTTAGATACTAGATAACTACAACTCCCAGCATGCCCTGATACAGCCTATGGTTGTGTGGGTGTTGCAGCATGTTCCACTGTATAGTAGGACAGTTAAGGTTATTGTAGGACATGCTGGGAGTTGTAGTTTTGGTTTGTGTCAGCTGCAGAGCCATAGGCTGTGTCAAGGAATAATGGGAATTGCAGTTAGTAACTACAACACCCAGCATGCCCTGATGCAGCCTATGGCTCTGCAGCTGACCCGAACCAAAACTACAACTCCCAGCATGTTACACTTTATAGTTCTACAGTTTAGGTTATGGTGTAACATGCTGGGAGTTGTAGTTTTGGTTCGGGCGTGTTTGTGTGCATCCGTGGGGCTCTTGGTTGACGGGTGAGTATGAAGGGGGCGGGATTCTGGGGGTGCAATATAGTGCGGGTGCCACTGAAAATAAATAAAATTAGATGGCACAACTGCCCTAATGCCCGACGTGACAGTCCGCTCCTATACAAAACATTCATGCATACACATATCATACATACACCAGCCACTGCCCCCATATCCCCATACACACACCCCCGCCACTGCCCCCCCCACATCATACATTACATACACACATACACTCACACCATACATATACACCATACATATGCACACATCATACATAGGCCTGCTGCTGCTGCCCCCCCACATATCATACATTACATTACATACACATCACACAGACAGACATCATACACACATCACACATAGACATCATACACATATACACTCACACCATATATATACACCATACATATGCACACATCATACATAGGCCTGCTGCTGCT
This sequence comes from Hyla sarda, assembly GCF_029499605.1. Classification (NCBI taxonomy): domain Eukaryota; kingdom Metazoa; phylum Chordata; class Amphibia; order Anura; family Hylidae; genus Hyla; species Hyla sarda. Next base: position 102,623 of record NW_026607870.1, read on the forward strand.
GCCCCCCCCCCACATATCATACATTACATTACATACACATCACACAGACAGACATCATACACACATTATACATTAGATACACATCACACACAGACAGACATCATACACACATCACACATACACTCACACCATATATATACACCATACACACATCACACATTACATACACATTACACACAGACAGACATCATACACACATCACACATACACTCACACCATACATATACACCATACACACATCACACATAGACAGACATCATACACACATCACACATAGACATCATACACATATACACTCACACCATAGATATACACCATACATATGCACATATCATACATAGGCCTGCTGCTGCTGCCCCCCCCCCCCCCACATATCACACATTACATACACACATCACACATTACATACACATCACACAGACAGGCATCATACACACATCACATACACATCACAAACAGACATCATACACACATTATACATTACATACACATCACACACAGACAGACATCATACACACATCACACATACATCACAGACAGACATCATACACACATCACACATACACTCACACCATACATATACACCATACACACATTATACATTACATACACATTACACACAGACAGACATCATACACACATCACACATACACTCACACCATACATATACACCATACACACATCACACATTACATACACATTACACACAGACAGACATCATACACACATCACACATACACTCACACCATACATATACACCAGTGTTTCCCAACCAGGGTCCCTCCAGCTGTTGCAAAACTACAACTCCCAGCATGCTCAGGGCATGCTGGGAGTTGTAGTTTTGCAACAGCTGGAGGAACCCTGGTTGGGTAACACTGATATACACCATACATATGCACACATCATACATACACCTGCCGCTGCCCCCCCATCATACATTACATACACACATCACACATACACTCACACCATACATATACAACCACCCTTCCTGCCGCCGCCTGCATTCTCGGCCTCCTCACCTGATCCGGCCATGAGTGGACATCAGAGCTGTAGTCACCGCCGGTGTGAGGTGAGATTTCCGTCCTCCCCCTCCCCCCTGCTCTGTGTTTTCCCTGTGCAAACTAGCAACCTCCCCGTGGTGGATTAGGTCCTGGGGAGACAGATCAGGGGGAGGGATAGAGCTGTGCACGGAGCTGTCTACATCCTTTCTCTCACCCTGCTGTGTCTTCTGAGCTCCGTCCATCCTCCAGGAGGGGAGATAAGTGGACTCTATGTCAGCTGGAGGCCACCGCCCCCTCCATACACTCTGAGTGCCGGTGTGAGACTTCCATCGGCTCCTGCGCCTTACACCGACATTAAAGAAAAATAAGGGGGAAGTCTGTCTGTCCCTGCTCGCCCGATACAGGGCTAAATCTATGAACAATTCACCTGCCCGGCGCCCAAAACTACTTGTCCCGGGCGTCGGGCGATAGGATTTCCACACCCCTGATGGGTACACTATGTACCCCAGTATGCTATACAGCTGGCGTAGGTAAGTAGTGATGCTCTGCACCCTGTATACGCTATATATCACTCCTCACCTCCTTACACTCTGGACTGGGCCCTCTGCATCTGACCCATGGAGTGGTACCTGAAGGCAGTAAAAAAAATTGCCACAGGATCCAAAAATGATTGTTACCACACACCAGCAAAAACGCAAGAAAAAGAACACAAGAAAAACTGAAAAAATGCAGGAAAAAGCTGTGACAGTTCTTCTGGCGTTTTTGCTGGTGAACAAAAAACCTCAATGGAATCCAAGCCTCAAAGCAATAGAACAAAATCCCTATGTCCACTTTTCCTGTGAGGTGCAGCTCAGGTGTACTCTGTGTGGAGATTTAGAACTTTGCACAAAATTTATCATGTGCCTTGCAATTGCACCAAATTTAGACCAACCAAAACAATCTACAAAAAACATGTACCTACAACAATGATAAATTTCCCCCAATGTATATGTGTGATTGTGTATATGTAGTAGAGCTGAGTGTGTGTGTATATGCAGTAGAGCTGAGTGTGAGTGTGTGTATATGTAGCAGGAGCTGAGTGTGTGTGTGTGTATGTGCAGTAGAGCTGAGTGTGAGTGTGTGTATATGCAGTAGAGCTGAGTGTGTGTATATGCAGTAGAGCTGAGTGTGTGTATATGCAGCAGAGCTGAGTGTGTGCATATGCAGCAGAGCTGAGTGTGTGTGTGTATATGCAGTAGAGCTGAGTGTGAGTGTGTGTATATGCAGTAGAGCTGAGTGTGTGTGTGTGTATGTGCAGTAGAGCTGAGTGTGTGTGTATATGTAGCAGGAGCTGAGTGTGTGATTGTGTATATGCAGCAGAACTGAGTGTGTGATCAGGTGTATGTAGCAGAGCTGAGTGTGTGATTGTGTAAATGCAGCAGAGCTGAGTGTGTGATTGTGTCTATGTAGCAGAGCCGAGTGTGTGATTGTGTATATGTAGTAGAGCTGAGTGTGTGATTTTGTAAATGCAGCAGAGCTGAGTGAGTGATCAGGTGTATGTAGCCAAGTTGAGTGTGTGCGTGGTCATGCTTATACATTTTCAAAGATCTCTTGTGCTGCTTTGAAAATATGTGAAAATTCATTTTCGCACCCCCAATTTTTTTTTTTTGCAGCCACATTGGATTTTTTTTTGGCGCCAAATTTTACATTACAGAAAATTCTGGCGGAAACATCTCACAAAATATTCCATGGTTACTAGTGTCCAGTGATAACTGTATAAATAAAACATTTCTTTTTTTTTTTCAATTCTTTATTTTCGAATATTGCAATACAACAGAACATACAAATGTAATATGAAGTACATTACATAATGCTAATCAAGAAGAAAGAAAAAGAGAGAAAAGCAAGATAAAGGGGTCGTGTGGGCTAGGCCCCAGGTAACATTTAAAAGGACCATTGGGCTCCTGTGTTGATGTATCATTGTAAAATCAATAAGACAAATCTATCAAGAGAAGTATTGGCCAACATCTACTTAAGACATACATAAAACAGGTCAGTCATACCTATAAGCATCCTATAAGTCTGAGGTGTTGTCACCTAGGAGCCCAGTTAATTAGGTGGAACTGTAATAGGAGTATGGTACTGAACATAGTAGGGTCAATGAACACGAGCACAATGTGTTAGAGCATTGACGGAGAAGAAAGAAAGAGGAGAAATGAAAAGGCGTAGGAATTCTCCAAGGTGGGAGGCAGAAGAAAGAGAAAATAGGGAGAAAGAGAGACGAGTGGAGGATAAAGAATTGATATAAGGTTTTTGGTCGTGGGTGAGGAGGTGGAGAGGGGGGGAAGGGTGGGCTGGGGAAGAGGGGTGGGGGAATTGTCTATGGGGTCATTTGCTGGAACCCAGTTGCTATGTCTGATGCGAGAGAGGGAGAGCAGTGTCAGCATCACGAAAGCCCAGCCAAGGAGCCCATATACTCCAGTATCTGTCATGTGAGCGATCACTCCAACTGGAGAGCTCCTCCATTCTACACAACTGGGAGACCTTAGAGATCCATTGTTGAACTGTAGGAGGTGTTTCATCTAACCAATGTAGTGGGACTAATGCCTTGGCTGCAGTTAGCAAGTGTGCAATCAGAGACCTCTTCGACAAGGTGCAATCCCTAGTCGATAAGCCCAAGAGAACCACCTCTGGTGAGAGAGGGACATGCCGTCCCATCACCTTATCTATGATGCGATTCACTTCATTCCAGTAAGACGTTATCCTGGGGCATGACCACCAAATGTGAGACAAAGAGCCCACGCCCCCATGGCATCTCCAGCATGCAGGGGAAGCACTCAGACCCCAATGATATAATAACTCGGGCGTCCTATACCACCTGGCTACTAGTTTATAATGACCTTCTTGTAGCTTAACGCACCTAGAGAAGCCATGGCAGCCTGTTAGAATGGATTTCCTCTCCTGGTCCGTGAACTTGCGCCCCAACTCCTCCTCCCAGGATCTCAAGTACAACGGGTCAGAAGTTTGCCTCTCATCTCTCAAACAGGCATTAAATGTGGAAAATTTTGGCTTGCAGTTCGGTGAGAATTGCATCAACTTATCTATCCAGGTTGGCTTTTCACCAATGACATACACCTTTAGAAATGCAACACACATCTCCCTGAGCATATGAAGATGTAGAAAGTTAGTTTTAAGGTGTGGGACTATTGTGGATAGTGTCTCAACTGTGGGTGGTTGATTTCGGGCACATAGGGTTTTGACAGGGACGTGTTGAAAATGGGACCACAAGTCGTCCGCCTCTTGCATGTCAGGGTGAACTGCATATGGAATCAGAGAACTTGGAAAGCATGGAGAAATCAGTGTTTTTCCGTGGTTTCCTTGTGTTGTGCCTTTATCATAAGCTCTTTTGATAGTGAGTGTACCTTTCAACAGGGGATTATTAACATGCGAGAGGGAGCGGCGCGTAGGCAGCCAGACATGACGGTCCACCCCAAAGCCTCGAGAAGTCATTTGTGAGCATTCAAGTTCTGAGCTACCCAGTAGGCTAGTTCTAGTAGTGATCTCAACCCATCTATGAATATGGTTAGCTGTATAAAGCATAGAAATGTCTGGCATACCTATGCCACCGCTCCTCTTAGATCTAGTACGAAGGGAATGTGCTAAACGTGGGCGCTTCCCTGACCAAAGGAAAGCCCCAAAGAGCCGTTTCCATTGCAGGAGATACCATTTAGGTAGTTCTATGGGTACCATGCGCAGTAAGTAGAGTATGGACGGTACAATGTATGTCTGTAGGAGGTTGAGTCGCCCCACCCATGAAAGGAAGGGTAACTTGTAGGAGTCAATTTTATTCTTCATTTTAGTCAGTAAGGGTACATAGTTAAGGTCAAACAAGTTGCTCAGCGACGAGGGAAGGGCTATGCCCAGGTATGTGATGTGTTTAGATGGCCATCTATAAGACGAGGAAGATTGTAGACTCGAGGCTATACGAGGGGGTATCGTGAGGTTCAGTATCTCCGACTTACTATAATTTACTTTGAAATTGGATAGGGTTCCATACTCTTCAATAACGCATTGGACACGAGGCAGGGCTTCAGTAGGATTAGTGATCAT
>NW_026607871.1:0-107714 GCF_029499605.1 Hyla sarda
TGAGCACTCACATTACTCATAGGAATGGAAGGAAGGCTGGCAGCCAACCAGCCTCCCATACACTTTCTGGGTGGGTGGCAGTCAGCCACCCATACATACATACAGCACAGGCTAAACCCACATCATCACTTAAAAAAAGGACAGGCGACCATTGCACTCTGATGGAGCATTTAGCAATGCAATCCATAGCCTGGCTTTTGCCTGAACCCCCATCACTCCTCCTCTTGCATATAAGACAATATTTCAGATCTGCATATGAAAACAACACGCCTACCTTTGTTGCACATAGCTGCCTGCCTGTCTCTAGTTACCCCACTGGCTGTAGCTGCGTCCCTTCCGACATGGAATAACACCAACTGTAACGATAAACTGAAAATTAACAGTATAAACCTGCATCATTTTGGACTCTGGTATTTGCTGAATCCGGGTGACCTGACAATCGATGGTGGTGCCGCTGGTGATTCTGGCCTTCTTGGAATCTGTTGGGCCTATGTGTTAGCTCACACATCACTTGGGTATCCATGGTAACTACCACAACATGGTCATCTGCAGTTTACATCTAGCCCGTGGCATTGAATGGCATTTTAAAAGTGCTAAGGGTCCTGGTGCAATAATCCTCCCATGAGGATCAGCCTCAACGGCTTTGTAGATTGCACTCATGTCAGCAACTCCATATACATTTTTTTTTCTTCATGCTTCTTTCTTCATCCTTTTTTCTTTCTGTCATTCAGACTTTCATTCATTCGATCTCTCTCACTCACTTGCTTTAACTCATTTGTTCTCACTCACTCACTCACTCACTCAATCACTCACTCACTCATTCACTCTCACTCACTCTCACTCTCTCACTCACTCGCTCACTAAGTCAGTCTCTCTCTCTCTTTTTCTTTTTATATATATTTTTTTCCGTCTTCTTCTTCTTCTTCTTCTTCAGACCCTGTCATAGCACTAATGCCTTTCCAATACCACCAGCAGATGGAGACACTCCATTGCAACATTGGTTGTGAGCAGCAGTTTCTAAAAACAAATGCCTCATGGCGGATTTCCCATCCATCAATGGATGGTAAATTTTGTTTTTATCATTCACTGACCACAGAAACCAATGCATGGTCAAGCAACAGCAATGACACACCCTTGTGTATAGGCATGAGACCCTCATGTCATTTAACAGGATTCAGCACCACCCACAAGACAGCTACCTGTCATGTCATGTCAAACCTGCACAGGTGTGCTAGATTATTATTATTTAGTTTTATTTTATTTTTTTACACCAATCAGTGTGCAAACATGGTCATTAAAACGCTAAATGAATAGACGTTCATAAACCAGTCAGTGCAACTCATCATTTTGGTCTCCAATTCTCAAACTCAAATTCTCACCCACGGAGGATTAAATGAGAATCTTTCTTGTTTAACACTGGAATGGGGTGGTGCACTGTTCACTACCCGAAGATACTGCCACATCGGGTCAATGCATAGGGCGACAGAAGCAAGCTTCCAAATCAGCTCCCTTTCTCAAAAATCCATTTAATTTATGGTCCCCAGATAGGGAACGTATGTATCAGTATGTGCTCACAAGTCACCCAAGTGCAAGTATTCACACAAAAAAAAACGTGCCTCAGGATGCGATCTGTCGCAAGATCCTTTCTTTTTTTACACTTGATCTAAGCCAAAAGGCCTAGAGGGGATAACCGGGAAAGGGGTGGACCCAACCATGTCCCCTTCATGAGCACTCATATTACTCATAGGAATGGAAGGAAGGCTGGCAGCCAACCAGCCTCCCATACACTTTCTGGGTGGGTGGCAGTCAGCCACCCATACATACATACAGCACAGGCTAAACCCACATCATCACTTAAAAAAAGGACAGGCGACCATTGCACTCTGATGGAGCATTTAGCAATGCAATCCATAGCCTGGCTTTTGCCTGAACCCCCATCACTCCTCCTCTTGCATATAAGACAATATTTCAGATCTGCATATGAAAACAACACGCCTACCTTTGTTGCACATAGCTGCCTGCCTGTCTCTAGTTACCCCACTGGCTGTAGCTGCGTCCCTTCCGACATGGAATAACACCAACTGTAACGATAAACTGAAAATTAACAGTATAAACCTGCATCATTTTGGACTCTGGTATTTGCTGAATCCGGGTGACCTGACAATCGATGGTGGTGCCGCTGGTGATTCTGGCCTTCTTGGAATCTGTTGGGCCTATGTGTTAGCTCACACATCACTTGGGTATCCATGGTAACTACCACAACATGGTCATCTGCAGTTTACATCTAGCCCGTGGCATTGAATGGCATTTTAAAAGTGCTAAGGGTCCTGGTGCAATAATCCTCCCATGAGGATCAGCCTCAACGGCTTTGTAGATTGCACTCATGTCAGCAACTCCATATACATTTTTTTTTCTTCATGCTTCTTTCTTCATCCTTTTTTCTTTCTGTCATTCAGACTTTCATTCATTCGATCTCTCTCACTCACTTGCTTTAACTCATTTGTTCTCACTCACTCACTCACTCACTCAATCACTCACTCATTCACTCTCACTCACTCTCACTCTCTCACTCACTCGCTCACTAAGTCAGTCTCTCTCTCTCTCTCTCTTTTTCTTTTTATATATATTTTTTTCCGTCTTCTTCTTCTTCTTCTTCTTCAGACCCTGTCATAGCACTAATGCCTTTCCAATACCACCAGCAGATGGAGACACTCCATTGCAACATTGGTTGTGAGCAGCAGTTTCTAAAAACAAATGCCTCATGGCGGATTTCCCATCCATCAATGGATGGTAAATTTTGTTTTTATCATTCACTGACCACAGAAACCAATGCATGGTCAAGCAACAGCAATGACACACCCTTGTGTATAGGCATGAGACCCTCATGTCATTTAACAGGATTCAGCACCACCCACAAGACAGCTACCTGTCATGTCATGTCAAACCTGCACAGGTGTGCTAGATTATTATTATTTAGTTTTATTTTATTTTTTTACACCAATCAGTGTGCAAACATGGTCATTAAAACGCTAAATGAATAGACGTTCATAAACCAGTCAGTGCAACTCATCATTTTGGTCTCCAATTCTCAAACTCAAATTCTCACCCACGGAGGATTAAATGAGAATCTTTCTTGTTTAACACTGGAATGGGGTGGTGCACTGTTCACTACCCGAAGATACTGCCACATCGGGTCAATGCATAGGGCGACAGAAGCAAGCTTCCAAATCAGCTCCCTTTCTCAAAAATCCATTTAATTTATGGTCCCCAGATAGGGAACGTATGTATCAGTATGTGCTCACAAGTCACCCAAGTGCAAGTATTCACACAAAAAAAAAAAACGTGCCTCAGGATGCGATCTGTCGCAAGATCCTTTCTTTTTTTACACTTGATCTAAGCCAAAAGGCCTAGAGGGGATAACCGGGAAAGGGGTGGACCCAACCATGTCCCCTTCATGAGCACTCACATTACTCATAGGAATGGAAGGAAGGCTGGCAGCCAACCAGCCTCCCATACACTTTCTGGGTGGGTGGCAGTCAGCCACCCATACATACATACAGCACAGGCTAAACCCACATCATCACTTAAAAAAAGGACAGGCGACCATTGCACTCTGATGGAGCATTTAGCAATGCAATCCATAGCCTGGCTTTTGCCTGAACCCCCATCACTCCTCCTCTTGCATATAAGACAATATTTCAGATCTGCATATGAAAACAACACGCCTACCTTTGTTGCACATAGCTGCCTGCCTGTCTCTAGTTACCCCACTGGCTGTAGCTGCGTCCCTTCCGACATGGAATAACACCAACTGTAACGATAAACTGAAAATTAACAGTATAAACCTGCATCATTTTGGACTCTGGTATTTGCTGAATCCGGGTGACCTGACAATCGATGGTGGTGCCGCTGGTGATTCTGGCCTTCTTGGAATCTGTTGGGCCTATGTGTTAGCTCACACATCACTTGGGTATCCATGGTAACTACCACAACATGGTCATCTGCAGTTTACATCTAGCCCGTGGCATTGAATGGCATTTTAAAAGTGCTAAGGGTCCTGGTGCAATAATCCTCCCATGAGGATCAGCCTCAACGGCTTTGTAGATTGCACTCATGTCAGCAACTCCATATACATTTTTTTTTCTTCATGCTTCTTTCTTCATCCTTTTTTCTTTCTGTCATTCAGACTTTCATTCATTCGATCTCTCTCACTCACTTGCTTTAACTCATTTGTTCTCACTCACTCACTCACTCAATCACTCACTCACTCATTCACTCTCACTCACTCTCACTCTCTCACTCACTCGCTCACTAAGTCAGTCTCTCTCTCTCTTTTTCTTTTTATATATATTTTTTTCCGTCTTCTTCTTCTTCTTCTTCTTCAGACCCTGTCATAGCACTAATGCCTTTCCAATACCACCAGCAGATGGAGACACTCCATTGCAACATTGGTTGTGAGCAGCAGTTTCTAAAAACAAATGCCTCATGGCGGATTTCCCATCCATCAATGGATGGTAAATTTTGTTTTTATCATTCACTGACCACAGAAACCAATGCATGGTCAAGCAACAGCAATGACACACCCTTGTGTATAGGCATGAGACCCTCATGTCATTTAACAGGATTCAGCACCACCCACAAGACAGCTACCTGTCATGTCATGTCAAACCTGCACAGGTGTGCTAGATTATTATTATTTAGTTTTATTTTATTTTTTTACACCAATCAGTGTGCAAACATGGTCATTAAAACGCTAAATGAATAGACGTTCATAAACCAGTCAGTGCAACTCATCATTTTGGTCTCCAATTCTCAAACTCAAATTCTCACCCACGGAGGATTAAATGAGAATCTTTCTTGTTTAACACTGGAATGGGGTGGTGCACTGTTCACTACCCGAAGATACTGCCACATCGGGTCAATGCATAGGGCGACAGAAGCAAGCTTCCAAATCAGCTCCCTTTCTCAAAAATCCATTTAATTTATGGTCCCCAGATAGGGAACGTATGTATCAGTATGTGCTCACAAGTCACCCAAGTGCAAGTATTCACACAAAAAAAAACGTGCCTCAGGATGCGATCTGTCGCAAGATCCTTTCTTTTTTTACACTTGATCTAAGCCAAAAGGCCTAGAGGGGATAACCGGGAAAGGGGTGGACCCAACCATGTCCCCTTCATGAGCACTCATATTACTCATAGGAATGGAAGGAAGGCTGGCAGCCAACCAGCCTCCCATACACTTTCTGGGTGGGTGGCAGTCAGCCACCCATACATACATACAGCACAGGCTAAACCCACATCATCACTTAAAAAAAGGACAGGCGACCATTGCACTCTGATGGAGCATTTAGCAATGCAATCCATAGCCTGGCTTTTGCCTGAACCCCCATCACTCCTCCTCTTGCATATAAGACAATATTTCAGATCTGCATATGAAAACAACACGCCTACCTTTGTTGCACATAGCTGCCTGCCTGTCTCTAGTTACCCCACTGGCTGTAGCTGCGTCCCTTCCGACATGGAATAACACCAACTGTAACGATAAACTGAAAATTAACAGTATAAACCTGCATCATTTTGGACTCTGGTATTTGCTGAATCCGGGTGACCTGACAATCGATGGTGGTGCCGCTGGTGATTCTGGCCTTCTTGGAATCTGTTGGGCCTATGTGTTAGCTCACACATCACTTGGGTATCCATGGTAACTACCACAACATGGTCATCTGCAGTTTACATCTAGCCCGTGGCATTGAATGGCATTTTAAAAGTGCTAAGGGTCCTGGTGCAATAATCCTCCCATGAGGATCAGCCTCAACGGCTTTGTAGATTGCACTCATGTCAGCAACTCCATATACATTTTTTTTTCTTCATGCTTCTTTCTTCATCCTTTTTTCTTTCTGTCATTCAGACTTTCATTCATTCGATCTCTCTCACTCACTTGCTTTAACTCATTTGTTCTCACTCACTCACTCACTCAATCACTCACTCATTCACTCTCACTCACTCTCACTCTCTCACTCACTCGCTCACTAAGTCAGTCTCTCTCTCTCTCTCTCTTTTTCTTTTTATATATATTTTTTTCCGTCTTCTTCTTCTTCTTCTTCTTCAGACCCTGTCATAGCACTAATGCCTTTCCAATACCACCAGCAGATGGAGACACTCCATTGCAACATTGGTTGTGAGCAGCAGTTTCTAAAAACAAATGCCTCATGGCGGATTTCCCATCCATCAATGGATGGTAAATTTTGTTTTTATCATTCACTGACCACAGAAACCAATGCATGGTCAAGCAACAGCAATGACACACCCTTGTGTATAGGCATGAGACCCTCATGTCATTTAACAGGATTCAGCACCACCCACAAGACAGCTACCTGTCATGTCATGTCAAACCTGCACAGGTGTGCTAGATTATTATTATTTAGTTTTATTTTATTTTTTTACACCAATCAGTGTGCAAACATGGTCATTAAAACGCTAAATGAATAGACGTTCATAAACCAGTCAGTGCAACTCATCATTTTGGTCTCCAATTCTCAAACTCAAATTCTCACCCACGGAGGATTAAATGAGAATCTTTCTTGTTTAACACTGGAATGGGGTGGTGCACTGTTCACTACCCGAAGATACTGCCACATCGGGTCAATGCATAGGGCGACAGAAGCAAGCTTCCAAATCAGCTCCCTTTCTCAAAAATCCATTTAATTTATGGTCCCCAGATAGGGAACGTATGTATCAGTATGTGCTCACAAGTCACCCAAGTGCAAGTATTCACACAAAAAAAAAAAACGTGCCTCAGGATGCGATCTGTCGCAAGATCCTTTCTTTTTTTACACTTGATCTAAGCCAAAAGGCCTAGAGGGGATAACCGGGAAAGGGGTGGACCCAACCATGTCCCCTTCATGAGCACTCACATTACTCATAGGAATGGAAGGAAGGCTGGCAGCCAACCAGCCTCCCATACACTTTCTGGGTGGGTGGCAGTCAGCCACCCATACATACATACAGCACAGGCTAAACCCACATCATCACTTAAAAAAAGGACAGGCGACCATTGCACTCTGATGGAGCATTTAGCAATGCAATCCATAGCCTGGCTTTTGCCTGAACCCCCATCACTCCTCCTCTTGCATATAAGACAATATTTCAGATCTGCATATGAAAACAACACGCCTACCTTTGTTGCACATAGCTGCCTGCCTGTCTCTAGTTACCCCACTGGCTGTAGCTGCGTCCCTTCCGACATGGAATAACACCAACTGTAACGATAAACTGAAAATTAACAGTATAAACCTGCATCATTTTGGACTCTGGTATTTGCTGAATCCGGGTGACCTGACAATCGATGGTGGTGCCGCTGGTGATTCTGGCCTTCTTGGAATCTGTTGGGCCTATGTGTTAGCTCACACATCACTTGGGTATCCATGGTAACTACCACAACATGGTCATCTGCAGTTTACATCTAGCCCGTGGCATTGAATGGCATTTTAAAAGTGCTAAGGGTCCTGGTGCAATAATCCTCCCATGAGGATCAGCCTCAACGGCTTTGTAGATTGCACTCATGTCAGCAACTCCATATACATTTTTTTTTCTTCATGCTTCTTTCTTCATCCTTTTTTCTTTCTGTCATTCAGACTTTCATTCATTCGATCTCTCTCACTCACTTGCTTTAACTCATTTGTTCTCACTCACTCACTCACTCACTCAATCACTCACTCACTCATTCACTCTCACTCACTCTCACTCTCTCACTCACTCGCTCACTAAGTCAGTCTCTCTCTCTCTCTCTCTTTTTCTTTTTATATATATTTTTTTCCGTCTTCTTCTTCTTCTTCTTCTTCTTCTTCAGACCCTGTCATAGCACTAATGCCTTTCCAATACCACCAGCAGATGGAGACACTCCATTGCAACATTGGTTGTGAGCAGCAGTTTCTAAAAACAAATGCCTCATGGCGGATTTCCCATCCATCAATGGATGGTAAATTTAGTTTTTATCATTCACTGACCACAGAAACCAATGCATGGTCAAGCAACAGCAATGACACACCCTTGTGTATAGGCATGAGACCCTCATGTCATTTAACAGGATTCAGCACCACCCACAAGACAGCTACCTGTCATGTCATGTCAAACCTGCACAGGTGTGCTAGATTATTATTATTTAGTTTTATTTTATTTTTTTACACCAATCAGTGTGCAAACATGGTCATTAAAACGCTAAATGAATAGACGTTCATAAACCAGTCAGTGCAACTCATCATTTTGGTCTCCAATTCTCAAACTCAAATTCTCACCCACGGAGGATTAAATGAGAATCTTTCTTGTTTAACACTGGAATGGGGTGGTGCACTGTTCACTACCCGAAGATACTGCCACATCGGGTCAATGCATAGGGCGACAGAAGCAAGCTTCCAAATCAGCTCCCTTTCTCAAAAATCCATTTAATTTATGGTCCCCAGATAGGGAACGTATGTATCAGTATGTGCTCACAAGTCACCCAAGTGCAAGTATTCACACAAAAAAAAAAAAACGTGCCTCAGGATGCGATCTGTCGCAAGATCCTTTCTTTTTTTACACTTGATCTAAGCCAAAAGGCCTAGAGGGGATAACCGGGAAAGGGGTGGACCCAACCATGTCCCCTTCATGAGCACTCACATTACTCATAGGAATGGAAGGAAGGCTGGCAGCCAACCAGCCTCCCATACACTTTCTGGGTGGGTGGCAGTCAGCCACCCATACATACATACAGCACAGGCTAAACCCACATCATCACTTAAAAAAAGGACAGGCGACCATTGCACTCTGATGGAGCATTTAGCAATGCAATCCATAGCCTGGCTTTTGCCTGAACCCCCATCACTCCTCCTCTTGCATATAAGACAATATTTCAGATCTGCATATGAAAACAACACGCCTACCTTTGTTGCACATAGCTGCCTGCCTGTCTCTAGTTACCCCACTGGCTGTAGCTGCGTCCCTTCCGACATGGAATAACACCAACTGTAACGATAAACTGAAAATTAACAGTATAAACCTGCATCATTTTGGACTCTGGTATTTGCTGAATCCGGGTGACCTGACAATCGATGGTGGTGCCGCTGGTGATTCTGGCCTTCTTGGAATCTGTTGGGCCTATGTGTTAGCTCACACATCACTTGGGTATCCATGGTAACTACCACAACATGGTCATCTGCAGTTTACATCTAGCCCGTGGCATTGAATGGCATTTTAAAAGTGCTAAGGGTCCTGGTGCAATAATCCTCCCATGAGGATCAGCCTCAACGGCTTTGTAGATTGCACTCATGTCAGCAACTCCATATACATTTTTTTTTCTTCATGCTTCTTTCTTCATCCTTTTTTCTTTCTGTCATTCAGACTTTCATTCATTCGATCTCTCTCACTCACTTGCTTTAACTCATTTGTTCTCACTCACTCACTCACTCACTCAATCACTCACTCACTCATTCACTCTCACTCACTCTCACTCTCTCACTCACTCGCTCACTAAGTCAGTCTCTCTCTCTCTCTCTCTTTTTCTTTTTATATATATTTTTTTCCGTCTTCTTCTTCTTCTTCTTCTTCTTCTTCTTCAGACCCTGTCATAGCACTAATGCCTTTCCAATACCACCAGCAGATGGAGACACTCCATTGCAACATTGGTTGTGAGCAGCAGTTTCTAAAAACAAATGCCTCATGGCGGATTTCCCATCCATCAATGGATGGTAAATTTTGTTTTTATCATTCACTGACCACAGAAACCAATGCATGGTCAAGCAACAGCAATGACACACCCTTGTGTATAGGCATGAGACCCTCATGTCATTTAACAGGATTCAGCACCACCCACAAGACAGCTACCTGTCATGTCATGTCAAACCTGCACAGGTGTGCTAGATTATTATTATTTAGTTTTATTTTATTTTTTTACACCAATCAGTGTGCAAACATGGTCATTAAAACGCTAAATGAATAGACGTTCATAAACCAGTCAGTGCAACTCATCATTTTGGTCTCCAATTCTCAAACTCAAATTCTCACCCACGGAGGATTAAATGAGAATCTTTCTTGTTTAACACTGGAATGGGGTGGTGCACTGTTCACTACCCGAAGATACTGCCACATCGGGTCAATGCATAGGGCGACAGAAGCAAGCTTCCAAATCAGCTCCCTTTCTCAAAAATCCATTTCATTTATGGTCCCCAGATAGGGAACGTATGTATCAGTATGTGCTCACAAGTCACCCAAGTGCAAGTATTCACACAAAAAAAAACGTGCCTCAGGATGCGATCTGTCGCAAGATCCTTTCTTTTTTTACACTTGATCTAAGCCAAAAGGCCTAGAGGGGATAACCGGGAAAGGGGTGGACCCAACCATGTCCCCTTCATGAGCACTCACATTACTCATAGGAATGGAAGGAAGGCTGGCAGCCAACCAGCCTCCCATACACTTTCTGGGTGGGTGGCAGTCAGCCACCCATACATACATACAGCACAGGCTAAACCCACATCATCACTTAAAAAAAGGACAGGCGACCATTGCACTCTGATGGAGCATTTAG
Organism: Hyla sarda; assembly: GCF_029499605.1. Classification (NCBI taxonomy): domain Eukaryota; kingdom Metazoa; phylum Chordata; class Amphibia; order Anura; family Hylidae; genus Hyla; species Hyla sarda. Next base: position 10,558 of record NW_026607871.1, read on the forward strand.
CAATGCAATCCATAGCCTGGCTTTTGCCTGAACCCCCATCACTCCTCCTCTTGCATATAAGACAATATTTCAGATCTGCATATGAAAACAACACGCCTACCTTTGTTGCACATAGCTGCCTGCCTGTCTCTAGTTACCCCACTGGCTGTAGCTGCGTCCCTTCCGACATGGAATAACACCAACTGTAACGATAAACTGAAAATTAACAGTATAAACCTGCATCATTTTGGACTCTGGTATTTGCTGAATCCGGGTGACCTGACAATCGATGGTGGTGCCGCTGGTGATTCTGGCCTTCTTGGAATCTGTTGGGCCTATGTGTTAGCTCACACATCACTTGGGTATCCATGGTAACTACCACAACATGGTCATCTGCAGTTTACATCTAGCCCGTGGCATTGAATGGCATTTTAAAAGTGCTAAGGGTCCTGGTGCAATAATCCTCCCATGAGGATCAGCCTCAACGGCTTTGTAGATTGCACTCATGTCAGCAACTCCATATACATTTTTTTTTCTTCATGCTTCTTTCTTCATCCTTTTTTCTTTCTGTCATTCAGACTTTCATTCATTCGATCTCTCTCACTCACTTGCTTTAACTCATTTGTTCTCACTCACTCACTCACTCACTCAATCACTCACTCACTCATTCACTCTCACTCACTCTCACTCTCTCACTCACTCGCTCACTAAGTCAGTCTCTCTCTCTCTCTCTCTTTTTCTTTTTATATATATTTTTTTCCGTCTTCTTCTTCTTCTTCTTCAGACCCTGTCATAGCACTAATGCCTTTCCAATACCACCAGCAGATGGAGACACTCCATTGCAACATTGGTTGTGAGCAGCAGTTTCTAAAAACAAATGCCTCATGGCGGATTTCCCATCCATCAATGGATGGTAAATTTTGTTTTTATCATTCACTGACCACAGAAACCAATGCATGGTCAAGCAACAGCAATGACACACCCTTGTGTATAGGCATGAGACCCTCATGTCATTTAACAGGATTCAGCACCACCCACAAGACAGCTACCTGTCATGTCATGTCAAACCTGCACAGGTGTGCTAGATTATTATTATTTAGTTTTATTTTATTTTTTTACACCAATCAGTGTGCAAACATGGTCATTAAAACGCTAAATGAATAGACGTTCATAAACCAGTCAGTGCAACTCATCATTTTGGTCTCCAATTCTCAAACTCAAATTCTCACCCACGGAGGATTAAATGAGAATCTTTCTTGTTTAACACTGGAATGGGGTGGTGCACTGTTCACTACCCGAAGATACTGCCACATCGGGTCAATGCATAGGGCGACAGAAGCAAGCTTCCAAATCAGCTCCCTTTCTCAAAAATCCATTTAATTTATGGTCCCCAGATAGGGAACGTATGTATCAGTATGTGCTCACAAGTCACCCAAGTGCAAGTATTCACACAAAAAAAAACGTGCCTCAGGATGCGATCTGTCGCAAGATCCTTTCTTTTTTTACACTTGATCTAAGCCAAAAGGCCTAGAGGGGATAACCGGGAAAGGGGTGGACCCAACCATGTCCCCTTCATGAGCACTCACATTACTCATAGGAATGGAAGGAAGGCTGGCAGCCAACCAGCCTCCCATACACTTTCTGGGTGGGTGGCAGTCAGCCACCCATACATACATACAGCACAGGCTAAACCCACATCATCACTTAAAAAAAGGACAGGCGACCATTGCACTCTGATGGAGCATTTAGCAATGCAATCCATAGCCTGGCTTTTGCCTGAACCCCCATCACTCCTCCTCTTGCATATAAGACAATATTTCAGATCTGCATATGAAAACAACACGCCTACCTTTGTTGCACATAGCTGCCTGCCTGTCTCTAGTTACCCCACTGGCTGTAGCTGCGTCCCTTCCGACATGGAATAACACCAACTGTAACGATAAACTGAAAATTAACAGTATAAACCTGCATCATTTTGGACTCTGGTATTTGCTGAATCCGGGTGACCTGACAATCGATGGTGGTGCCGCTGGTGATTCTGGCCTTCTTGGAATCTGTTGGGCCTATGTGTTAGCTCACACATCACTTGGGTATCCATGGTAACTACCACAACATGGTCATCTGCAGTTTACATCTAGCCCGTGGCATTGAATGGCATTTTAAAAGTGCTAAGGGTCCTGGTGCAATAATCCTCCCATGAGGATCAGCCTCAACGGCTTTGTAGATTGCACTCATGTCAGCAACTCCATATACATTTTTTTTTCTTCATGCTTCTTTCTTCATCCTTTTTTCTTTCTGTCATTCAGACTTTCATTCATTCGATCTCTCTCACTCACTTGCTTTAACTCATTTGTTCTCACTCACTCACTCACTCACTCAATCACTCACTCACTCATTCACTCTCACTCACTCTCACTCTCTCACTCACTCGCTCACTAAGTCAGTCTCTCTCTCTCTCTCTCTTTTTCTTTTTATATATATTTTTTTCCGTCTTCTTCTTCTTCTTCTTCTTCAGACCCTGTCATAGCACTAATGCCTTTCCAATACCACCAGCAGATGGAGACACTCCATTGCAACATTGGTTGTGAGCAGCAGTTTCTAAAAACAAATGCCTCATGGCGGATTTCCCATCCATCAATGGATGGTAAATTTTGTTTTTATCATTCACTGACCACAGAAACCAATGCATGGTCAAGCAACAGCAATGACACACCCTTGTGTATAGGCATGAGACCCTCATGTCATTTAACAGGATTCAGCACCACCCACAAGACAGCTACCTGTCATGTCATGTCAAACCTGCACAGGTGTGCTAGATTATTATTATTTAGTTTTATTTTATTTTTTTACACCAATCAGTGTGCAAACATGGTCATTAAAACGCTAAATGAATAGACGTTCATAAACCAGTCAGTGCAACTCATCATTTTGGTCTCCAATTCTCAAACTCAAATTCTCACCCACGGAGGATTAAATGAGAATCTTTCTTGTTTAACACTGGAATGGGGTGGTGCACTGTTCACTACCCGAAGATACTGCCACATCGGGTCAATGCATAGGGCGACAGAAGCAAGCTTCCAAATCAGCTCCCTTTCTCAAAAATCCATTTAATTTATGGTCCCCAGATAGGGAACGTATGTATCAGTATGTGCTCACAAGTCACCCAAGTGCAAGTATTCACACAAAAAAAAACGTGCCTCAGGATGCGATCTGTCGCAAGATCCTTTCTTTTTTTACACTTGATCTAAGCCAAAAGGCCTAGAGGGGATAACCGGGAAAGGGGTGGACCCAACCATGTCCCCTTCATGAGCACTCACATTACTCATAGGAATGGAAGGAAGGCTGGCAGCCAACCAGCCTCCCATACACTTTCTGGGTGGGTGGCAGTCAGCCACCCATACATACATACAGCACAGGCTAAACCCACATCATCACTTAAAAAAAGGACAGGCGACCATTGCACTCTGATGGAGCATTTAGCAATGCAATCCATAGCCTGGCTTTTGCCTGAACCCCCATCACTCCTCCTCTTGCATATAAGACAATATTTCAGATCTGCATATGAAAACAACACGCCTACCTTTGTTGCACATAGCTGCCTGCCTGTCTCTAGTTACCCCACTGGCTGTAGCTGCGTCCCTTCCGACATGGAATAACACCAACTGTAACGATAAACTGAAAATTAACAGTATAAACCTGCATCATTTTGGACTCTGGTATTTGCTGAATCCGGGTAACCTGACAATCGATGGTGGTGCCGCTGGTGATTCTGGCCTTCTTGGAATCTGTTGGGCCTATGTGTTAGCTCACACATCACTTGGGTATCCATGGTAACTACCACAACATGGTCATCTGCAGTTTACATCTAGCCCGTGGCATTGAATGGCATTTTAAAAGTGCTAAGGGTCCTGGTGCAATAATCCTCCCATGAGGATCAGCCTCAACGGCTTTGTAGATTGCACTCATGTCAGCAACTCCATATACATTTTTTTTTCTTCATGCTTCTTTCTTCATCCTTTTTTCTTTCTGTCATTCAGACTTTCATTCATTCGATCTCTCTCACTCACTTGCTTTAACTCATTTGTTCTCACTCACTCACTCACTCACTCAATCACTCACTCACTCATTCACTCTCACTCACTCTCACTCTCTCACTCACTCGCTCACTAAGTCAGTCTCTCTCTCTCTCTCTCTTTTTCTTTTTATATATATTTTTTTCCGTCTTCTTCTTCTTCTTCTTCTTCTTCAGACCCTGTCATAGCACTAATGCCTTTCCAATACCACCAGCAGATGGAGACACTCCATTGCAACATTGGTTGTGAGCAGCAGTTTCTAAAAACAAATGCCTCATGGCGGATTTCCCATCCATCAATGGATGGTAAATTTTGTTTTTATCATTCACTGACCACAGAAACCAATGCATGGTCAAGCAACAGCAATGACACACCCTTGTGTATAGGCATGAGACCCTCATGTCATTTAACAGGATTCAGCACCACCCACAAGACAGCTACCTGTCATGTCATGTCAAACCTGCACAGGTGTGCTAGATTATTATTATTTAGTTTTATTTTATTTTTTTACACCAATCAGTGTGCAAACATGGTCATTAAAACGCTAAATGAATAGACGTTCATAAACCAGTCAGTGCAACTCATCATTTTGGTCTCCAATTCTCAAACTCAAATTCTCACCCACGGAGGATTAAATGAGAATCTTTCTTGTTTAACACTGGAATGGGGTGGTGCACTGTTCACTACCCGAAGATACTGCCACATCAGGTCAATGCATAGGGCGACAGAAGCAAGCTTCCAAATCAGCTCCCTTTCTCAAAAATCCATTTAATTTATGGTCCCCAGATAGGGAACGTATGTATCAGTATGTGCTCACAAGTCACCCAAGTGCAAGTATTCACACAAAAAAAAACGTGCCTCAGGATGCGATCTGTCGCAAGATCCTTTCTTTTTTTACACTTGATCTAAGCCAAAAGGCCTAGAGGGGATAACCGGGAAAGGGGTGGACCCAACCATGTCCCCTTCATGAGCACTCACATTACTCATAGGAATGGAAGGAAGGCTGGCAGCCAACCAGCCTCCCATACACTTTCTGGGTGGGTGGCAGTCAGCCACCCATACATACATACAGCACAGGCTAAACCCACATCATCACTTAAAAAAAGGACAGGCGACCATTGCACTCTGATGGAGCATTTAGCAATGCAATCCATAGCCTGGCTTTTGCCTGAACCCCCATCACTCCTCCTCTTGCATATAAGACAATATTTCAGATCTGCATATGAAAACAACACGCCTACCTTTGTTGCACATAGCTGCCTGCCTGTCTCTAGTTACCCCACTGGCTGTAGCTGCGTCCCTTCCGACATGGAATAACACCAACTGTAACGATAAACTGAAAATTAACAGTATAAACCTGCATCATTTTGGACTCTGGTATTTGCTGAATCCGGGTGACCTGACAATCGATGGTGGTGCCGCTGGTGATTCTGGCCTTCTTGGAATCTGTTGGGCCTATGTGTTAGCTCACACATCACTTGGGTATCCATGGTAACTACCACAACATGGTCATCTGCAGTTTACATCTAGCCCGTGGCAATGAATGGCATTTTAAAAGTGCTAAGGGTCCTGGTGCAATAATCCTCCCATGAGGATCAGCCTCAACGGCTTTGTAGATTGCACTCATGTCAGCAACTCCATATACATTTTTTTTTCTTCATGCTTCTTTCTTCATCCTTTTTTCTTTCTGTCATTCAGACTTTCATTCATTCGATCTCTCTCACTCACTTGCTTTAACTCATTTGTTCTCACTCACTCACTCACTCACTCAATCACTCACTCACTCATTCACTCTCACTCACTCTCTCACTCACTCGCTCACTAAGTCAGTCTCTCTCTCTCTCTCTCTTTTTCTTTTTATATATATTTTTTTCCGTCTTCTTCTTCTTCTTCTTCTTCTTCAGACCCTGTCATAGCACTAATGCCTTTCCAATACCACCAGCAGATGGAGACACTCCATTGCAACATTGGTTGTGAGCAGCAGTTTCTAAAAACAAATGCCTCATGGCGGATTTCCCATCCATCAATGGATGGTAAATTTTGTTTTTATCATTCACTGACCACAGAAACCAATGCATGGTCAAGCAACAGCAATGACACACCCTTGTGTATAGGCATGAGACCCTCATGTCATTTAACAGGATTCAGCACCACCCACAAGACAGCTACCTGTCATGTCATGTCAAACCTGCACAGGTGTGCTAGATTATTATTATTTAGTTTTATTTTATTTTTTTACACCAATCAGTGTGCAAACATGGTCATTAAAACGCTAAATGAATAGACGTTCATAAACCAGTCAGTGCAACTCATCATTTTGGTCTCCAATTCTCAAACTCAAATTCTCACCCACGGAGGATTAAATGAGAATCTTTCTTGTTTAACACTGGAATGGGGTGGTGCACTGTTCACTACCCGAAGATACTGCCACATCGGGTCAATGCATAGGGCGACAGAAGCAAGCTTCCAAATCAGCTCCCTTTCTCAAAAATCCATTTAATTTATGGTCCCCAGATAGGGAACGTATGTATCAGTATGTGCTCACAAGTCACCCAAGTGCAAGTATTCACACAAAAAAAAACGTGCCTCAGGATGCGATCTGTCGCAAGATCCTTTCTTTTTTTACACTTGATCTAAGCCAAAAGGCCTAGAGGGGATAACCGGGAAAGGGGTGGACCCAACCATGTCCCCTTCATGAGCACTCACATTACTCATAGGAATGGAAGGAAGGCTGGCAGCCAACCAGCCTCCCATACACTTTCTGGGTGGGTGGCAGTCAGCCACCCATACATACATACAGCACAGGCTAAACCCACATCATCACTTAAAAAAAGGACAGGCGACCATTGCACTCTGATGGAGCATTTAGCAATGCAATCCATAGCCTGGCTTTTGCCTGAACCCCCATCACTCCTCCTCTTGCATATAAGACAATATTTCAGATCTGCATATGAAAACAACACGCCTACCTTTGTTGCACATAGCTGCCTGCCTGTCTCTAGTTACCCCACTGGCTGTAGCTGCGTCCCTTCCGACATGGAATAACACCAACTGTAACGATAAACTGAAAATTAACAGTATAAACCTGCATCATTTTGGACTCTGGTATTTGCTGAATCCGGGTGACCTGACAATCGATGGTGGTGCCGCTGGTGATTCTGGCCTTCTTGGAATCTGTTGGGCCTATGTGTTAGCTCACACATCACTTGGGTATCCATGGTAACTACCACAACATGGTCATCTGCAGTTTACATCTAGCCCATGGCATTGAATGGCATTTTAAAAGTGCTAAGGGTCCTGGTGCAATAATCCTCCCATGAGGATCAGCCTCAACGGCTTTGTAGATTGCACTCATGTCAGCAACTCCATATACATTTTTTTTTCTTCATGCTTCTTTCTTCATCCTTTTTTCTTTCTGTCATTCAGACTTTCATTCATTCGATCTCTCTCACTCACTTGCTTTAACTCATTTGTTCTCACTCACTCACTCACTCACTCACTCAATCACTCACTCACTCATTCACTCTCACTCACTCTCACTCTCTCACTCACTCGCTCACTAAGTCAGTCTCTCTCTCTCTCTCTCTCTCTCTTTTTCTTTTTATATATATTTTTTTCCGTCTTCTTCTTCTTCTTCTTCTTCTTCAGACCCTGTCATAGCACTAATGCCTTTCCAATACCACCAGCAGATGGAGACACTCCATTGCAACATTGGTTGTGAGCAGCAGTTTCTAAAAACAAATGCCTCATGGCGGATTTCCCATCCATCAATGGATGGTAAATTTTGTTTTTATCATTCACTGACCACAGAAACCAATGCATGGTCAAGCAACAGCAATGACACACCCTTGTGTATAGGCATGAGACCCTCATGTCATTTAACAGGATTCAGCACCACCCACAAGACAGCTACCTGTCATGTCATGTCAAACCTGCACAGGTGTGCTAGATTATTATTATTTAGTTTTATTTTATTTTTTTACACCAATCAGTGTGCAAACATGGTCATTAAAACGCTAAATGAATAGACGTTCATAAACCAGTCAGTGCAACTCATCATTTTGGTCTCCAATTCTCAAACTCAAATTCTCACCCACGGAGGATTAAATGAGAATCTTTCTTGTTTAACACTGGAATGGGGTGGTGCACTGTTCACTACCCGAAGATACTGCCACATCGGGTCAATGCATAGGGCGACAGAAGCAAGCTTCCAAATCAGCTCCCTTTCTCAAAAATCCATTTAATTTATGGTCCCCAGATAGGGAACGTATGTATCAGTATGTGCTCACAAGTCACCCAAGTGCAAGTATTCACACAAAAAAAAAAAACGTGCCTCAGGATGCGATCTGTCGCAAGATCCTTTCTTTTTTTACACTTGATCTAAGCCAAAAGGCCTAGAGGGGATAACCGGGAAAGGGGTGGACCCAACCATGTCCCCTTCATGAGCACTCACATTACTCATAGGAATGGAAGGAAGGCTGGCAGCCAACCAGCCTCCCATACACTTTCTGGGTGGGTGGCAGTCAGCCACCCATACATACATACAGCACAGGCTAAACCCACATCATCACTTAAAAAAAGGACAGGCGACCATTGCACTCTGATGGAGCATTTAGCAATGCAATCCATAGCCTGGCTTTTGCCTGAACCCCCATCACTCCTCCTCTTGCATATAAGACAATATTTCAGATCTGCATATGAAAACAACACGCCTACCTTTGTTGCACATAGCTGCCTGCCTGTCTCTAGTTACCCCACTGGCTGTAGCTGCGTCCCTTCCGACATGGAATAACACCAACTGTAACGATAAACTGAAAATTAACAGTATAAACCTGCATCATTTTGGACTCTGGTATTTGCTGAATCCGGGTGACCTGACAATCGATGGTGGTGCCGCTGGTGATTCTGGCCTTCTTGGAATCTGTTGGGCCTATGTGTTAGCTCACACATCACTTGGGTATCCATGGTAACTACCACAACATGGTCATCTGCAGTTTACATCTAGCCCGTGGCATTGAATGGCATTTTAAAAGTGCTAAGGGTCCTGGTGCAATAATCCTCCCATGAGGATCAGCCTCAACGGCTTTGTAGATTGCACTCATGTCAGCAACTCCATATACATTTTTTTTTCTTCATGCTTCTTTCTTCATCCTTTTTTCTTTCTGTCATTCAGACTTTCATTCATTCGATCTCTCTCACTCACTTGCTTTAACTCATTTGTTCTCACTCACTCACTCACTCACTCAATCACTCACTCACTCATTCACTCTCACTCACTCTCACTCTCTCACTCACTCGCTCACTAAGTCAGTCTCTCTCTCTCTCTCTCTTTTTCTTTTTATATATATTTTTTTCCGTCTTCTTCTTCTTCTTCTTCTTCTTCTTCTTCAGACCCTGTCATAGCACTAATGCCTTTCCAATACCACCAGCAGATGGAGACACTCCATTGCAACATTGGTTGTGAGCAGCAGTTTCTAAAAACAAATGCCTCATGGCGGATTTCCCATCCATCAATGGATGGTAAATTTTGTTTTTATCATTCACTGACCACAGAAACCAATGCATGGTCAAGCAACAGCAATGACACACCCTTGTGTATAGGCATGAGACCCTCATGTCATTTAACAGAATTCAGCACCACCCACAAGACAGCTACCTGTCATGTCATGTCAAACCTGCACAGGTGTGCTAGATTATTATTATTTAGTTTTATTTTATTTTTTTACACCAATCAGTGTGCAAACATGGTCATTAAAACGCTAAATGAATAGACGTTCATAAACCAGTCAGTGCAACTCATCATTTTGGTCTCCAATTCTCAAACTCAAATTCTCACCCACGGAGGATTAAATGAGAATCTTTCTTGTTTAACACTGGAATGGGGTGGTGCACTGTTCACTACCCGAAGATACTGCCACATCGGGTCAATGCATAGGGCGACAGAAGCAAGCTTCCAAATCAGCTCCCTTTCTCAAAAATCCATTTAATTTATGGTCCCCAGATAGGGAATGTATGTATCAGTATGTGCTCACAAGTCACCCAAGTGCAAGTATTCACACAAAAAAAAACGTGCCTCAGGATGCGATCTGTCGCAAGATCCTTTCTTTTTTTACACTTGATCTAAGCCAAAAGGCCTAGAGGGGATAACCGGGAAAGGGGTGGACCCAACCATGTCCCCTTCATGAGCACTCACATTACTCATAGGAATGGAAGGAAGGCTGGCAGCCAACCAGCCTCCCATACACTTTCTGGGTGGGTGGCAGTCAGCCACCCATACATACATACAGCACAGGCTAAACCCACATCATCACTTAAAAAAAGGACAGGCGACCATTGCACTCTGATGGAGCATTTAGCAATGCAATCCATAGCCTGGCTTTTGCCTGAACCCCCATCACTCCTCCTCTTGCATATAAGACAATATTTCAGATCTGCATATGAAAACAACACGCCTACCTTTGTTGCACATAGCTGCCTGCCTGTCTCTAGTTACCCCACTGGCTGTAGCTGCGTCCCTTCCGACATGGAATAACACCAACTGTAACGATAAACTGAAAATTAACAGTATAAACCTGCATCATTTTGGACTCTGGTATTTGCTGAATCCGGGTGACCTGACAATCGATGGTGGTGCCGCTGGTGATTCTGGCCTTCTTGGAATCTGTTGGGCCTATGTGTTAGCTCACACATCACTTGGGTATCCATGGTAACTACCACAACATGGTCATCTGCAGTTTACATCTAGCCCGTGGCATTGAATGGCATTTTAAAAGTGCTAAGGGTCCTGGTGCAATAATCCTCCCATGAGGATCAGCCTCAACGGCTTTGTAGATTGCACTCATGTCAGCAACTCCATATACATTTTTTTTTCTTCATGCTTCTTTCTTCATCCTTTTTTCTTTCTGTCATTCAGACTTTCATTCATTCGATCTCTCTCACTCACTTGCTTTAACTCATTTGTTCTCACTCACTCACTCACTCACTCAATCACTCACTCACTCATTCACTCTCACTCACTCTCACTCTCTCACTCACTCGCTCACTAAGTCAGTCTCTCTCTCTCTCTCTCTTTTTCTTTTTATATATATTTTTTTCCGTCTTCTTCTTCTTCTTCTTCAGACCCTGTCATAGCACTAATGCCTTTCCAATACCACCAGCAGATGGAGACACTCCATTGCAACATTGGTTGTGAGCAGCAGTTTCTAAAAACAAATGCCTCATGGCGGATTTCCCATCCATCAATGGATGGTAAATTTTGTTTTTATCATTCACTGACCACAGAAACCAATGCATGGTCAAGCAACAGCAATGACACACCCTTGTGTATAGGCATGAGACCCTCATGTCATTTAACAGGATTCAGCACCACCCACAAGACAGCTACCTGTCATGTCATGTCAAACCTGCACAGGTGTGCTAGATTATTATTATTTAGTTTTATTTTATTTTTTTACACCAATCAGTGTGCAAACATGGTCATTAAAACGCTAAATGAATAGACGTTCATAAACCAGTCAGTGCAACTCATCATTTTGGTCTCCAATTCTCAAACTCAAATTCTCACCCACGGAGGATTAAATGAGAATCTTTCTTGTTTAACACTGGAATGGGGTGGTGCACTGTTCACTACCCGAAGATACTGCCACATCGGGTCAATGCATAGGGCGACAGAAGCAAGCTTCCAAATCAGCTCCCTTTCTCAAAAATCCATTTAATTTATGGTCCCCAGATAGGGAACGTATGTATCAGTATGTGCTCACAAGTCACCCAAGTGCAAGTATTCACACAAAAAAAAAAACGTGCCTCAGGATGCGATCTGTCGCAAGATCCTTTCTTTTTTTACACTTGATCTAAGCCAAAAGGCCTAGAGGGGATAACCGGGAAAGGGGTGGACCCAACCATGTCCCCTTCATGAGCACTCACATTACTCATAGGAATGGAAGGAAGGCTGGCAGCCAACCAGCCTCCCATACACTTTCTGGGTGGGTGGCAGTCAGCCACCCATACATACATACAGCACAGGCTAAACCCACATCATCACTTAAAAAAAGGACAGGCGACCATTGCACTCTGATGGAGCATTTAGCAATGCAATCCATAGCCTGGCTTTTGCCTGAACCCCCATCACTCCTCCTCTTGCATATAAGACAATATTTCAGATCTGCATATGAAAACAACACGCCTACCTTTGTTGCACATAGCTGCCTGCCTGTCTCTAGTTACCCCACTGGCTGTAGCTGCGTCCCTTCCGACATGGAATAACACCAACTGTAACGATAAACTGAAAATTAACAGTATAAACCTGCATCATTTTGGACTCTGGTATTTGCTGAATCCGGGTGACCTGACAATCGATGGTGGTGCCGCTGGTGATTCTGGCCTTCTTGGAATCTGTTGGGCCTATGTGTTAGCTCACACATCACTTGGGTATCCATGGTAACTACCACAACATGGTCATCTGCAGTTTACATCTAGCCCGTGGCATTGAATGGCATTTTAAAAGTGCTAAGGGTCCTGGTGCAATAATCCTCCCATGAGGATCAGCCTCAACGGCTTTGTAGATTGCACTCATGTCAGCAACTCCATATACATTTTTTTTTCTTCATGCTTCTTTCTTCATCCTTTTTTCTTTCTGTCATTCAGACTTTCATTCATTCGATCTCTCTCACTCACTTGCTTTAACTCATTTGTTCTCACTCACTCACTCACTCACTCAATCACTCACTCACTCATTCTCTCACTCACTCACTCGCTCACTAAGTCAGTCTCTCTCTCTCTCTCTCTTTTTCTTTTTATATATATTTTTTTCCGTCTTCTTCTTCTTCTTCTTCTTCTTCTTCAGACCCTGTCATAGCACTAATGCCTTTCCAATACCACCAGCAGATGGAGACACTCCATTGCAACATTGGTTGTGAGCAGCAGTTTCTAAAAACAAATGCCTCATGGCGGATTTCCCATCCATCAATGGATGGTAAATTTTGTTTTTATCATTCACTGACCACAGAAACCAATGCATGGTCAAGCAACAGCAATGACACACCCTTGTGTATAGGCATGAGACCCTCATGTCATTTAACAGGATTCAGCACCACCCACAAGACAGCTACCTGTCATGTCATGTCAAACCTGCACAGGTGTGCTAGATTATTATTATTTAGTTTTATTTTATTTTTTTACACCAATCAGTGTGCAAACATGGTCATTAAAACGCTAAATGAATAGACGTTCATAAACCAGTCAGTGCAACTCATAATTTTGGTCTCCAATTCTCAAACTCAAATTCTCACCCACGGAGGATTAAATGAGAATCTTTCTTGTTTAACACTGGAATGGGGTGGTGCACTGTTCACTACCCGAAGATACTGCCACATCGGGTCAATGCATAGGGCGACAGAAGCAAGCTTCCAAATCAGCTCCCTTTCTCAAAAATCCATTTAATTTATGGTCCCCAGATAGGGAACGTATGTATCAGTATGTGCTCACAAGTCACCCAAGTGCAAGTATTCACACAAAAAAAAACGTGCCTCAGGATGCGATCTGTCGCAAGATCCTTTCTTTTTTTACACTTGATCTAAGCCAAAAGGCCTAGAGGGGATAACCGGGAAAGGGGTGGACCCAACCATGTCCCCTTCATGAGCACTCACATTACTCATAGGAATGGAAGGAAGGCTGGCAGCCAACCAGCCTCCCATACACTTTCTGGGTGGGTGGCAGTCAGCCACCCATACATACATACAGCACAGGCTAAACCCACATCATCACTTAAAAAAAGGACAGGCGACCATTGCACTCTGATGGAGCATTTAGCAATGCAATCCATAGCCTGGCTTTTGCCTGAACCCCCATCACTCCTCCTCTTGCATATAAGACAATATTTCAGATCTGCATATGAAAACAACACGCCTACCTTTGTTGCACATAGCTGCCTGCCTGTCTCTAGTTACCCCACTGGCTGTAGCTGCGTCCCTTCCGACATGGAATAACACCAACTGTAACGATAAACTGAAAATTAACAGTATAAACCTGCATCATTTTGGACTCTGGTATTTGCTGAATCCGGGTGACCTGACAATCGATGGTGGTGCCGCTGGTGATTCTGGCCTTCTTGGAATCTGTTGGGCCTATGTGTTAGCTCACACATCACTTGGGTATCCATGGTAACTACCACAACATGGTCATCTGCAGTTTACATCTAGCCCGTGGCATTGAATGGCATTTTAAAAGTGCTAAGGGTCCTGGTGCAATAATCCTCCCATGAGGATCAGCCTCAACGGCTTTGTAGATTGCACTCATGTCAGCAACTCCATATACATTTTTTTTTCTTCATGCTTCTTTCTTCATCCTTTTTTCTTTCTGTCATTCAGACTTTCATTCATTCGATCTCTCTCACTCACTTGCTTTAACTCATTTGTTCTCACTCACTCACTCACTCAATCACTCACTCACTCATTCACTCTCACTCACTCTCACTCTCTCACTCACTCGCTCACTAAGTCAGTCTCTCTCTCTCTCTCTCTCTTTTCTTTTTATATATATTTTTTTCCGTCTTCTTCTTCTTCTTCTTCTTCTTCAGACCCTGTCATAGCACTAATGCCTTTCCAATACCACCAGCAGATGGAGACACTCCATTGCAACATTGGTTGTGAGCAGCAGTTTCTAAAAACAAATGCCTCATGGCGGATTTCCCATCCATCAATGGATGGTAAATTTTGTTTTTATCATTCACTGACCACAGAAACCAATGCATGGTCAAGCAACAGCAATGACACACCCTTGTGTATAGGCATGAGACCCTCATGTCATTTAACAGGATTCAGCACCACCCACAAGACAGCTACCTGTCATGTCATGTCAAACCTGCACAGGTGTGCTAGATTATTATTATTTAGTTTTATTTTATTTTTTTACACCAATCAGTGTGCAAACATGGTCATTAAAACGCTAAATGAATAGACGTTCATAAACCAGTCAGTGCAACTCATCATTTTGGTCTCCAATTCTCAAACTCAAATTCTCACCCACGGAGGATTAAATGAGAATCTTTCTTGTTTAACACTGGAATGGGGTGGTGCACTGTTCACTACCCGAAGATACTGCCACATCGGGTCAATGCATAGGGCGACAGAAGCAAGCTTCCAAATCAGCTCCCTTTCTCAAAAATCCATTTAATTTATGGTCCCCAGATAGGGAACGTATGTATCAGTATGTGCTCACAAGTCACCCAAGTGCAAGTATTCACACAAAAAAAAACGTGCCTCAGGATGCGATCTGTCGCAAGATCCTTTCTTTTTTTACACTTGATCTAAGCCAAAAGGCCTAGAGGGGATAACCGGGAAAGGGGTGGACCCAACCATGTCCCCTTCATGAGCACTCACATTACTCATAGGAATGGAAGGAAGGCTGGCAGCCAACCAGCCTCCCATACACTTTCTGGGTGGGTGGCAGTCAGCCACCCATACATACATACATACAGCACAGGCTAAACCCACATCATCACTTAAAAAAAGGACAGGCGACCATTGCACTCTGATGGAGCATTTAGCAATGCAATCCATAGCCTGGCTTTTGCCTGAACCCCCATCACTCCTCCTCTTGCATATAAGACAATATTTCAGATCTGCATATGAAAACAACACGCCTACCTTTGTTGCACATAGCTGCCTGCCTGTCTCTAGTTACCCCACTGGCTGTAGCTGCGTCCCTTCCGACATGGAATAACACCAACTGTAACGATAAACTGAAAATTAACAGTATAAACCTGCATCATTTTGGACTCTGGTATTTGCTGAATCCGGGTGACCTGACAATCGATGGTGGTGCCGCTGGTGATTCTGGCCTTCTTGGAATCTGTTGGGCCTATGTGTTAGCTCACACATCACTTGGGTATCCATGGTAACTACCACAACATGGTCATCTGCAGTTTACATCTAGCCCGTGGCATTGAATGGCATTTTAAAAGTGCTAAGGGTCCTGGTGCAATAATCCTCCCATGAGGATCAGCCTCAACGGCTTTGTAGATTGCACTCATGTCAGCAACTCCATATACATTTTTTTTTCTTCATGCTTCTTTCTTCATCCTTTTTTCTTTCTGTCATTCAGACTTTCATTCATTAGATCTCTCTCACTCACTTGCTTTAACTCATTTGTTCTCACTCACTCACTCACTCACTCAATCACTCACTCACTCATTCACTCTCACTCACTCTCACTCTCTCACTCACTCGCTCACTAAGTCAGTCTCTCTCTCTCTCTTTTTCTTTTTATATATATTTTTTTCCGTCTTCTTCTTCTTCTTCTTCTTCTTCAGACCCTGTCATAGCACTAATGCCTTTCCAATACCACCAGCAGATGGAGACACTCCATTGCAACATTGGTTGTGAGCAGCAGTTTCTAAAAACAAATGCCTCATGGCGGATTTCCCATCCATCAATGGATGGTAAATTTTGTTTTTATCATTCACTGACCACAGAAACCAATGCATGGTCAAGCAACAGCAATGACACACCCTTGTGTATAGGCATGAGACCCTCATGTCATTTAACAGGATTCAGCACCACCCACAAGACAGCTACCTGTCATGTCATGTCAAACCTGCACAGGTGTGCTAGATTATTATTATTTAGTTTTATTTTATTTTTTTACACCAATCAGTGTGCAAACATGGTCATTAAAACGCTAAATGAATAGACGTTCATAAACCAGTCAGTGCAACTCATCATTTTGGTCTCCAATTCTCAAACTCAAATTCTCACCCACGGAGGATTAAATGAGAATCTTTCTTGTTTAACACTGGAATGGGGTGGTGCACTGTTCACTACCCGAAGATACTGCCACATCGGGTCAATGCATAGGGCGACAGAAGCAAGCTTCCAAATCAGCTCCCTTTCTCAAAAATCCATTTAATTTATGGTCCCCAGATAGGGAACGTATGTATCAGTATGTGCTCACAAGTCACCCAAGTGCAAGTATTCACACAAAAAAAAACGTGCCTCAGGATGCGATCTGTCGCAAGATCCTTTCTTTTTTTACACTTGATCTAAGCCAAAAGGCCTAGAGGGGATAACCAGGAAAGGGGTGGACCCAACCATGTCCCCTTCATGAGCACTCACATTACTCATAGGAATGGAAGGAAGGCTGGCAGCCAACCAGCCTCCCATACACTTTCTGGGTGGGTGGCAGTCAGCCACCCATACATACATACAGCACAGGCTAAACCCACATCATCACTTAAAAAAAGGACAGGCGACCATTGCACTCTAATGGAGCATTTAGCAATGCAATCCATAGCCTGGCTTTTGCCTGAACCCCCATCACTCCTCCTCTTGCATATAAGACAATATTTCAGATCTGCATATGAAAACAACACGCCTACCTTTGTTGCACATAGCTGCCTGCCTGTCTCTAGTTACCCCACTGGCTGTAGCTGCGTCCCTTCCGACATGGAATAACACCAACTGTAACGATAAACTGAAAATTAACAGTATAAACCTGCATCATTTTGGACTCTGGTATTTGCTGAATCCGGGTGACCTGACAATCGATGGTGGTGCCGCTGGTGATTCTGGCCTTCTTGGAATCTGTTGGGCCTATGTGTTAGCTCACACATCACTTGGGTATCCATGGTAACTACCACAACATGGTCATCTGCAGTTTACATCTAGCCCGTGGCATTGAATGGCATTTTAAAAGTGCTAAGGGTCCTGGTGCAATAATCCTCCCATGAGGATCAGCCTCAACGGCTTTGTAGATTGCACTCATGTCAGCAACTCCATATACATTTTTTTTTCTTCATGCTTCTTTCTTCATCCTTTTTTCTTTCTGTCATTCAGACTTTCATTCATTCGATCTCTCTCACTCACTTGCTTTAACTCATTTGTTCTCACTCACTCACTCACTCACTCAATCACTCACTCACTCATTCACTCTCACTCACTCTCACTCTCTCACTCACTCGCTCACTAAGTCAGTCTCTCTCTCTCTCTCTCTTTTTCTTTTTATATATATTTTTTTCCGTCTTCTTCTTCTTCTTCTTCTTCAGACCCTGTCATAGCACTAATGCCTTTCCAATACCACCAGCAGATGGAGACACTCCATTGCAACATTGGTTGTGAGCAGCAGTTTCTAAAAACAAATGCCTCATGGCGGATTTCCCATCCATCAATGGATGGTAAATTTTGTTTTTATCATTCACTGACCACAGAAACCAATGCATGGTCAAGCAACAGCAATGACACACCCTTGTGTATAGGCATGAGACCCTCATGTCATTTAACAGGATTCAGCACCACCCACAAGACAGCTACCTGTCATGTCATGTCAAACCTGCACAGGTGTGCTAGATTATTATTATTTAGTTTTATTTTATTTTTTTACACCAATCAGTGTGCAAACATGGTCATTAAAACGCTAAATGAATAGACGTTCATAAACCAGTCAGTGCAACTCATCATTTTGGTCTCCAATTCTCAAACTCAAATTCTCACCCACGGAGGATTAAATGAGAATCTTTCTTGTTTAACACTGGAATGGGGTGGTGCACTGTTCACTACCCGAAGATACTGCCACATCGGGTCAATGCATAGGGCGACAGAAGCAAGCTTCCAAATCAGCTCCCTTTCTCAAAAATCCATTTAATTTATGGTCCCCAGATAGGGAACGTATGTATCAGTATGTGCTCACAAGTCACCCAAGTGCAAGTATTCACACAAAAAAAAACGTGCCTCAGGATGCGATCTGTCGCAAGATCCTTTCTTTTTTTACACTTGATCTAAGCCAAAAGGCCTAGAGGGGATAACCGGGAAAGGGGTGGACCCAACCATGTCCCCTTCATGAGCACTCACATTACTCATAGGAATGGAAGGAAGGCTGGCAGCCAACCAGCCTCCCATACACTTTCTGGGTGGGTGGCAGTCAGCCACCCATACATACATACAGCACAGGCTAAACCCACATCATCACTTAAAAAAAGGACAGGCGACCATTGCACTCTGATGGAGCATTTAGCAATGCAATCCATAGCCTGGCTTTTGCCTGAACCCCCATCACTCCTCCTCTTGCATATAAGACAATATTTCAGATCTGCATATGAAAACAACACGCCTACCTTTGTTGCACATAGCTGCCTGCCTGTCTCTAGTTACCCCACTGGCTGTAGCTGCGTCCCTTCCGACATGGAATAACACCAACTGTAACGATAAACTGAAAATTAACAGTATAAACCTGCATCATTTTGGACTCTGGTATTTGCTGAATCCGGGTGACCTGACAATCGATGGTGGTGCCGCTGGTGATTCTGGCCTTCTTGGAATCTGTTGGGCCTATGTGTTAGCTCACACATCACTTGGGTATCCATGGTAACTACCACAACATGGTCATCTGCAGTTTACATCTAGCCCGTGGCATTGAATGGCATTTTAAAAGTGCTAAGGGTCCTGGTGCAATAATCCTCCCATGAGGATCAGCCTCAACGGCTTTGTAGATTGCACTCATGTCAGCAACTCCATATACATTTTTTTTTCTTCATGCTTCTTTCTTCATCCTTTTTTCTTTCTGTCATTCAGACTTTCATTCATTCGATCTCTCTCACTCACTTGCTTTAACTCATTTGTTCTCACTCACTCACTCACTCACTCACTCATTCACTCTCACTCACTCTCACTCTCTCACTCACTCGCTCACTAAGTCAGTCTCTCTCTCTCTCTCTCTTTTTCTTTTTATATATATTTTTTTCCGTCTTCTTCTTCTTCTTCTTCTTCTTCAGACCCTGTCATAGCACTAATGCCTTTCCAATACCACCAGCAGATGGAGACACTCCATTGCAACATTGGTTGTGAGCAGCAGTTTCTAAAAACAAATGCCTCATGGCGGATTTCCCATCCATCAATGGATGGTAAATTTTGTTTTTATCATTCACTGACCACAGAAACCAATGCATGGTCAAGCAACAGCAATGACACACCCTTGTGTATAGGCATGAGACCCTCATGTCATTTAACAGGATTCAGCACCACCCACAAGACAGCTACCTGTCATGTCATGTCAAACCTGCACAGGTGTGCTAGATTATTATTATTTAGTTTTATTTTATTTTTTTACACCAATCAGTGTGCAAACATGGTCATTAAAACGCTAAATGAATAGACGTTCATAAACCAGTCAGTGCAACTCATCATTTTGGTCTCCAATTCTCAAACTCAAATTCTCACCCACGGAGGATTAAATGAGAATCTTTCTTGTTTAACACTGGAATGGGGTGGTGCACTGTTCACTACCCGAAGATACTGCCACATCGGGTCAATGCATAGGGCGACAGAAGCAAGCTTCCAAATCAGCTCCCTTTCTCAAAAATCCATTTAATTTATGGTCCCCAGATAGGGAACGTATGTATCAGTATGTGCTCACAAGTCACCCAAGTGCAAGTATTCACACAAAAAAAAACGTGCCTCAGGATGCGATCTGTCGCAAGATCCTTTCTTTTTTTACACTTGATCTAAGCCAAAAGGCCTAGAGGGGATAACCGGGAAAGGGGTGGACCCAACCATGTCCCCTTCATGAGCACTCACATTACTCATAGGAATGGAAGGAAGGCTGGCAGCCAACCAGCCTCCCATACACTTTCTGGGTGGGTGGCAGTCAGCCACCCATACATACATACAGCACAGGCTAAACCCACATCATCACTTAAAAAAAGGACAGGCGACCATTGCACTCTGATGGAGCATTTAGCAATGCAATCCATAGCCTGGCTTTTGCCTGAACCCCCATCACTCCTCCTCTTGCATATAAGACAATATTTCAGATCTGCATATGAAAACAACACGCCTACCTTTGTTGCACATAGCTGCCTGCCTGTCTCTAGTTACCCCACTGGCTGTAGCTGCGTCCCTTCCGACATGGAATAACACCAACTGTAACGATAAACTGAAAATTAACAGTATAAACCTGCATCATTTTGGACTCTGGTATTTGCTGAATCCGGGTGACCTGACAATCGATGGTGGTGCCGCTGGTGATTCTGGCCTTCTTGGAATCTGTTGGGCCTATGTGTTAGCTCACACATCACTTGGGTATCCATGGTAACTACCACAACATGGTCATCTGCAGTTTACATCTAGCCCGTGGCATTGAATGGCATTTTAAAAGTGCTAAGGGTCCTGGTGCAATAATCCTCCCATGAGGATCAGCCTCAACGGCTTTGTAGATTGCACTCATGTCAGCAACTCCATATACATTTTTTTTTCTTCATGCTTCTTTCTTCATCCTTTTTTCTTTCTGTCATTCAGACTTTCATTCATTCGATCTCTCTCACTCACTTGCTTTAACTCATTTGTTCTCACTCACTCACTCACTCACTCAATCACTCACTCACTCATTCACTCTCACTCACTCTCACTCTCTCACTCACTCGCTCACTAAGTCAGTCTCTCTCTCTCTCTCTCTTTTTCTTTTTATATATATTTTTTTCCGTCTTCTTCTTCTTCTTCTTCTTCTTCAGACCCTGTCATAGCACTAATGCCTTTCCAATACCACCAGCAGATGGAGACACTCCATTGCAACATTGGTTGTGAGCAGCAGTTTCTAAAAACAAATGCCTCATGGCGGATTTCCCATCCATCAATGGATGGTAAATTTTGTTTTTATCATTCACTGACCACAGAAACCAATGCATGGTCAAGCAACAGCAATGACACACCCTTGTGTATAGGCATGAGACCCTCATGTCATTTAACAGGATTCAGCACCACCCACAAGACAGCTACCTGTCATGTCATGTCAAACCTGCACAGGTGTGCTAGATTATTATTATTTAGTTTTATTTTATTTTTTTACACCAATCAGTGTGCAAACATGGTCATTAAAACGCTAAATGAATAGACGTTCATAAACCAGTCAGTGCAACTCATCATTTTCATTTTGGTCTCCAATTCTCAAACTCAAATTCTCACCCACGGAGGATTAAATGAGAATCTTTCTTGTTTAACACTGGAATGGGGTGGTGCACTGTTCACTACCCGAAGATACTGCCACATCGGGTCAATGCATAGGGCGACAGAAGCAAGCTTCCAAATCAGCTCCCTTTCTCAAAAATCCATTTAATTTATGGTCCCCAGATAGGGAACGTATGTATCAGTATGTGCTCACAAGTCACCCAAGTGCAAGTATTCACACAAAAAAAAACGTGCCTCAGGATGCGATCTGTCGCAAGATCCTTTCTTTTTTTACACTTGATCTAAGCCAAAAGGCCTAGAGGGGATAACCGGGAAAGGGGTGGACCCAACCATGTCCCCTTCATGAGCACTCACATTACTCATAGGAATGGAAGGAAGGCTGGCAGCCAACCAGCCTCCCATACACTTTCTGGGTGGGTGGCAGTCAGCCACCCATACATACATACAGCACAGGCTAAACCCACATCATCACTTAAAAAAAGGACAGGCGACCATTGCACTCTGATGGAGCATTTAGCAATGCAATCCATAGCCTGGCTTTTGCCTGAACCCCCATCACTCCTCCTCTTGCATATAAGACAATATTTCAGATCTGCATATGAAAACAACACGCCTACCTTTGTTGCACATAGCTGCCTGCCTGTCTCTAGTTACCCCACTGGCTGTAGCTGCGTCCCTTCCGACATGGAATAACACCAACTGTAACGATAAACTGAAAATTAACAGTATAAACCTGCATCATTTTGGACTCTGGTATTTGCTGAATCCGGGTGACCTGACAATCGATGGTGGTGCCGCTGGTGATTCTGGCCTTCTTGGAATCTGTTGGGCCTATGTGTTAGCTCACACATCACTTGGGTATCCATGGTAACTACCACAACATGGTCATCTGCAGTTTACATCTAGCCCGTGGCATTGAATGGCATTTTAAAAGTGCTAAGGGTCCTGGTGCAATAATCCTCCCATGAGGATCAGCCTCAACGGCTTTGTAGATTGCACTCATGTCAGCAACTCCATATACATTTTTTTTTCTTCATGCTTCTTTCTTCATCCTTTTTTCTTTCTGTCATTCAGACTTTCATTCATTCGATCTCTCTCACTCACTTGCTTTAACTCATTTGTTCTCACTCACTCACTCACTCACTCAATCACTCACTCACTCATTCACTCTCACTCACTCTCACTCTCTCACTCACTCGCTCACTAAGTCAGTCTCTCTCTCTCTCTCTCTTTTTCTTTTTATATATATTTTTTTCCGTCTTCTTCTTCTTCTTCTTCTTCTTCTTCTTCAGACCCTGTCATAGCACTAATGCCTTTCCAATACCACCAGCAGATGGAGACACTCCATTGCAACATTGGTTGTGAGCAGCAGTTTCTAAAAACAAATGCCTCATGGCGGATTTCCCATCCATCAATGGATGGTAAATTTTGTTTTTATCATTCACTGACCACAGAAACCAATGCATGGTCAAGCAACAGCAATGACACACCCTTGTGTATAGGCATGAGACCCTCATGTCATTTAACAGGATTCAGCACCACCCACAAGACAGCTACCTGTCATGTCATGTCAAACCTGCACAGGTGTGCTAGATTATTATTATTTAGTTTTATTTTATTTTTTTACACCAATCAGTGTGCAAACATGGTCATTAAAACGCTAAATGAATAGACGTTCATAAACCAGTCAGTGCAACTCATCATTTTGGTCTCCAATTCTCAAACTCAAATTCTCACCCACGGAGGATTAAATGAGAATCTTTCTTGTTTAACACTGGAATGGGGTGGTGCACTGTTCACTACCCGAAGATACTGCCACATCGGGTCAATGCATAGGGCGACAGAAGCAAGCTTCCAAATCAGCTCCCTTTCTCAAAAATCCATTTAATTTATGGTCCCCAGATAGGGAACGTATGTATCAGTATGTGCTCACAAGTCACACAAAAAAAAACGTGCCTCAGGATGCGATCTGTCGCAAGATCCTTTCTTTTTTTACACTTGATCTAAGCCAAAAGGCCTAGAGGGGATAACCGGGAAAGGGGTGGACCCAACCATGTCCCCTTCATGAGCACTCACATTACTCATAGGAATGGAAGGAAGGCTGGCAGCCAACCAGCCTCCCATACACTTTCTGGGTGGGTGGCAGTCAGCCACCCATACATACATACATACAGCACAGGCTAAACCCACATCATCACTTAAAAAAAGGACAGGCGACCATTGCACTCTGATGGAGCATTTAGCAATGCAATCCATAGCCTGGCTTTTGCCTGAACCCCCATCACTCCTCCTCTTGCATATAAGACAATATTTCAGATCTGCATATGAAAACAACACGCCTACCTTTGTTGCACATAGCTGCCTGCCTGTCTCTAGTTACCCCACTGGCTGTAGCTGCGTCCCTTCCGACATGGAATAACACCAACTGTAACGATAAACTGAAAATTAACAGTATAAACCTGCATCATTTTGGACTCTGGTATTTGCTGAATCCGGGTGACCTGACAATCGATGGTGGTGCCGCTGGTGATTCTGGCCTTCTTGGAATCTGTTGGGCCTATGTGTTAGCTCACACATCACTTGGGTATCCATGGTAACTACCACAACATGGTCATCTGCAGTTTACATCTAGCCCGTGGCATTGAATGGCATTTTAAAAGTGCTAAGGGTCCTGGTGCAATAATCCTCCCATGAGGATCAGCCTCAACGGCTTTGTAGATTGCACTCATGTCAGCAACTCCATATACATTTTTTTTTCTTCATGCTTCTTTCTTCATCCTTTTTTCTTTCTGTCATTCAGACTTTCATTCATTCGATCTCTCTCACTCACTTGCTTTAACTCATTTGTTCTCACTCACTCACTCACTCACTCAATCACTCACTCACTCATTCACTCTCACTCACTCTCACTCTCTCACTCACTCGCTCACTAAGTCAGTCTCTCTCTCTCTCTCTCTTTTTCTTTTTATATATATTTTTTTCCGTCTTCTTCTTCTTCTTCTTCTTCTTCAGACCCTGTCATAGCACTAATGCCTTTCCAATACCACCAGCAGATGGAGACACTCCATTGCAACATTGGTTGTGAGCAGCAGTTTCTAAAAACAAATGCCTCATGGCGGATTTCCCATCCATCAATGGATGGTAAATTTTGTTTTTATCATTCACTGACCACAGAAACCAATGCATGGTCAAGCAACAGCAATGACACACCCTTGTGTATAGGCATGAGACCCTCATGTCATTTAACAGGATTCAGCACCACCCACAAGACAGCTACCTGTCATGTCATGTCAAACCTGCACAGGTGTGCTAGATTATTATTATTTAGTTTTATTTTATTTTTTTACACCAATCAGTGTGCAAACATGGTCATTAAAACGCTAAATGAATAGACGTTCATAAACCAGTCAGTGCAACTCATCATTTTGGTCTCCAATTCTCAAACTCAAATTCTCACCCACGGAGGATTAAATGAGAATCTTTCTTGTTTAACACTGGAATGGGGTGGTGCACTGTTCACTACCCGAAGATACTGCCACATCGGGTCAATGCATAGGGCGACAGAAGCAAGCTTCCAAATCAGCTCCCTTTCTCAAAAATCCATTTAATTTATGGTCCCCAGATAGGGAACGTATGTATCAGTATGTGCTCACAAGTCACCCAAGTGCAAGTATTCACACAAAAAAAAACGTGCCTCAGGATGCGATCTGTCGCAAGATCCTTTCTTTTTTTACACTTGATCTAAGCCAAAAGGCCTAGAGGGGATAACCGGGAAAGGGGTGGACCCAACCATGTCCCCTTCATGAGCACTCACATTACTCATAGGAATGGAAGGAAGGCTGGCAGCCAACCAGCCTCCCATACACTTTCTGGGTGGGTGGCAGTCAGCCACCCATACATACATACAGCACAGGCTAAACCCACATCATCACTTAAAAAAAGGACAGGCGACCATTGCACTCTGATGGAGCATTTAGCAATGCAATCCATAGCCTGGCTTTTGCCTGAACCCCCATCACTCCTCCTCTTGCATATAAGACAATATTTCAGATCTGCATATGAAAACAACACGCCTACCTTTGTTGCACATAGCTGCCTGCCTGTCTCTAGTTACCCCACTGGCTGTAGCTGCGTCCCTTCCGACATGGAATAACACCAACTGTAACGATAAACTGAAAATTAACAGTATAAACCTGCATCATTTTGGACTCTGGTATTTGCTGAATCCGGGTGACCTGACAATCGATGGTGGTGCCGCTGGTGATTCTGGCCTTCTTGGAATCTGTTGGGCCTATGTGTTAGCTCACACATCACTTGGGTATCCATGGTAACTACCACAACATGGTCATCTGCAGTTTACATCTAGCCCGTGGCATTGAATGGCATTTTAAAAGTGCTAAGGGTCCTGGTGCAATAATCCTCCCATGAGGATCAGCCTCAACGGCTTTGTAGATTGCACTCATGTCAGCAACTCCATATACATTTTTTTTTCTTCATGCTTCTTTCTTCATCCTTTTTTCTTTCTGTCATTCAGACTTTCATTCATTCGATCTCTCTCACTCACTTGCTTTAACTCATTTGTTCTCACTCACTCACTCACTCACTCAATCACTCACTCACTCATTCACTCTCACTCACTCTCACTCTCTCACTCACTCGCTCACTAAGTCAGTCTCTCTCTCTCTCTCTCTTTTTCTTTTTATATATATTTTTTTCCGTCTTCTTCTTCTTCTTCTTCTTCTTCAGACCCTGTCATAGCACTAATGCCTTTCCAATACCACCAGCAGATGGAGACACTCCATTGCAACATTGGTTGTGAGCAGCAGTTTCTAAAAACAAATGCCTCATGGCGGATTTCCCATCCATCAATGGATGGTAAATTTTGTTTTTATCATTCACTGACCACAGAAACCAATGCATGGTCAAGCAACAGCAATGACACACCCTTGTGTATAGGCATGAGACCCTCATGTCATTTAACAGGATTCAGCACCACCCACAAGACAGCTACCTGTCATGTCATGTCAAACCTGCACAGGTGTGCTAGATTATTATTATTTAGTTTTATTTTATTTTTTTACACCAATCAGTGTGCAAACATGGTCATTAAAACGCTAAATGAATAGACGTTCATAAACCAGTCAGTGCAACTCATCATTTTGGTCTCCAATTCTCAAACTCAAATTCTCACCCACGGAGGATTAAATGAGAATCTTTCTTGTTTAACACTGGAATGGGGTGGTGCACTGTTCACTACCCGAAGATACTGCCACATCGGGTCAATGCATAGGGCGACAGAAGCAAGCTTCCAAATCAGCTCCCTTTCTCAAAAATCCATTTAATTTATGGTCCCCAGATAGGGAACGTATGTATCAGTATGTGCTCACAAGTCACCCAAGTGCAAGTATTCACACAAAAAAAAACGTGCCTCAGGATGCGATCTGTCGCAAGATCCTTTCTTTTTTTACACTTGATCTAAGCCAAAAGGCCTAGAGGGGATAACCGGGAAAGGGGTGGACCCAACCATGTCCCCTTCATGAGCACTCACATTACTCATAGGAATGGAAGGAAGGCTGGCAGCCAACCAGCCTCCCATACACTTTCTGGGTGGGTGGCAGTCAGCCACCCATACATACATACAGCACAGGCTAAACCCACATCATCACTTAAAAAAAGGACAGGCGACCATTGCACTCTGATGGAGCATTTAGCAATGCAATCCATAGCCTGGCTTTTGCCTGAACCCCCATCACTCCTCCTCTTGCATATAAGACAATATTTCAGATCTGCATATGAAAACAACACGCCTACCTTTGTTGCACATAGCTGCCTGCCTGTCTCTAGTTACCCCACTGGCTGTAGCTGCGTCCCTTCCGACATGGAATAACACCAACTGTAACGATAAACTGAAAATTAACAGTATAAACCTGCATCATTTTGGACTCTGGTATTTGCTGAATCCGGGTGACCTGACAATCGATGGTGGTGCCGCTGGTGATTCTGGCCTTCTTGGAATCTGTTGGGCCTATGTGTTAGCTCACACATCACTTGGGTATCCATGGTAACTACCACAACATGGTCATCTGCAGTTTACATCTAGCCCGTGGCATTGAATGGCATTTTAAAAGTGCTAAGGGTCCTGGTGCAATAATCCTCCCATGAGGATCAGCCTCAACGGCTTTGTAGATTGCACTCATGTCAGCAACTCCATATACATTTTTTTTTCTTCATGCTTCTTTCTTCATCCTTTTTTCTTTCTGTCATTCAGACTTTCATTCATTCGATCTCTCTCACTCACTTGCTTTAACTCATTTGTTCTCACTCACTCACTCACTCAATCACTCACTCACTCACTCACTCATTCACTCTCACTCACTCTCACTCTCTCACTCACTCGCTCACTAAGTCAGTCTCTCTCTCTCTCTCTCTTTTTCTTTTTATATATATTTTTTTCCGTCTTCTTCTTCTTCTTCTTCTTCTTCTTCTTCTTCAGACCCTGTCATAGCACTAATGCCTTTCCAATACCACCAGCAGATGGAGACACTCCATTGCAACATTGGTTGTGAGCAGCAGTTTCTAAAAACAAATGCCTCATGGCGGATTTCCCATCCATCAATGGATGGTAAATTTTGTTTTTATCATTCACTGACCACAGAAACCAATGCATGGTCAAGCAACAGCAATGACACACCCTTGTGTATAGGCATGAGACCCTCATGTCATTTAACAGGATTCAGCACCACCCACAAGACAGCTACCTGTCATGTCATGTCAAACCTGCACAGGTGTGCTAGATTATTATTATTTAGTTTTATTTTATTTTTTTACACCAATCAGTGTGCAAACATGGTCATTAAAACGCTAAATGAATAGACGTTCATAAACCAGTCAGTGCAACTCATCATTTTGGTCTCCAATTCTCAAACTCAAATTCTCACCCACGGAGGATTAAATGAGAATCTTTCTTGTTTAACACTGGAATGGGGTGGTGCACTGTTCACTACCCGAAGATACTGCCACATCGGGTCAATGCATAGGGCGACAGAAGCAAGCTTCCAAATCAGCTCCCTTTCTCAAAAATCCATTTAATTTATGGTCCCCAGATAGGGAACGTATGTATCAGTATGTGCTCACAAGTCACCCAAGTGCAAGTATTCACACAAAAAAAAAACGTGCCTCAGGATGCGATCTGTCGCAAGATCCTTTCTTTTTTTACACTTGATCTAAGCCAAAAGGCCTAGAGGGGATAACCGGGAAAGGGGTGGACCCAACCATGTCCCCTTCATGAGCACTCACATTACTCATAGGAATGGAAGGAAGGCTGGCAGCCAACCAGCCTCCCATACACTTTCTGGGTGGGTGGCAGTCAGCCACCCATACATACATACAGCACAGGCTAAACCCACATCATCACTTAAAAAAAGGACAGGCGACCATTGCACTCTGATGGAGCATTTAGCAATGCAATCCATAGCCTGGCTTTTGCCTGAACCCCCATCACTCCTCCTCTTGCATATAAGACAATATTTCAGATCTGCATATGAAAACAACACGCCTACCTTTGTTGCACATAGCTGCCTGCCTGTCTCTAGTTACCCCACTGGCTGTAGCTGCGTCCCTTCCGACATGGAATAACACCAACTGTAACGATAAACTGAAAATTAACAGTATAAACCTGCATCATTTTGGACTCTGGTATTTGCTGAATCCGGGTGACCTGACAATCGATGGTGGTGCCGCTGGTGATTCTGGCCTTCTTGGAATCTGTTGGGCCTATGTGTTAGCTCACACATCACTTGGGTATCCATGGTAACTACCACAACATGGTCATCTGCAGTTTACATCTAGCCCGTGGCATTGAATGGCATTTTAAAAGTGCTAAGGGTCCTGGTGCAATAATCCTCCCATGAGGATCAGCCTCAACGGCTTTGTAGATTGCACTCATGTCAGCAACTCCATATACATTTTTTTTTCTTCATGCTTCTTTCTTCATCCTTTTTTCTTTCTGTCATTTAGACTTTCATTCATTCGATCTCTCTCACTCACTTGCTTTAACTCATTTGTTCTCACTCACTCACTCACTCACTCACTCAATCACTCACTCACTCACTCACTCATTCACTCTCACTCACTCTCACTCACTCTCACTCTCTCACTCACTCGCTCACTAAGTCAGTCTCTCTCTCTCTCTCTCTTTTTCTTTTTATATATATTTTTTTCCGTCTTCTTCTTCTTCTTCTTCTTCTTCTTCTTCAGACCCTGTCATAGCACTAATGCCTTTCCAATACCACCAGCAGATGGAGACACTCCATTGCAACATTGGTTGTGAGCAGCAGTTTCTAAAAACAAATGCCTCATGGCGGATTTCCCATCCATCAATGGATGGTAAATTTTGTTTTTATCATTCACTGACCACAGAAACCAATGCATGGTCAAGCGACAGCAATGACACACCCTTGTGTATAGGCATGAGACCCTCATGTCATTTAACAGGATTCAGCACCACCCACAAGACAGCTACCTGTCATGTCATGTCAAACCTGCACAGGTGTGCTAGATTATTATTATTTAGTTTTATTTTATTTTTTTACACCAATCAGTGTGCAAACATGGTCATTAAAACGCTAAATGAATAGACGTTCATAAACCAGTCAGTGCAACTCATCATTTTGGTCTCCAATTCTCAAACTCAAATTCTCACCCACGGAGGATTAAATGAGAATCTTTCTTGTTTAACACTGGAATGGGGTGGTGCACTGTTCACTACCCGAAGATACTGCCACATCGGGTCAATGCATAGGGCGACAGAAGCAAGCTTCCAAATCAGCTCCCTTTCTCAAAAATCCATTTAATTTATGGTCCCCAGATAGGGAACGTATGTATCAGTATGTGCTCACAAGTCACCCAAGTGCAAGTATTCACACAAAAAAAAACGTGCCTCAGGATGCGATCTGTCGCAAGATCCTTTCTTTTTTTACACTTGATCTAAGCCAAAAGGCCTAGAGGGGATAACCGGGAAAGGGGTGGACCCAACCATGTCCCCTTCATGAGCACTCACATTACTCATAGGAATGGAAGGAAGGCTGGCAGCCAACCAGCCTCCCATACACTTTCTGGGTGGGTGGCAGTCAGCCACCCATACATACATACAGCACAGGCTAAACCCACATCATCACTTAAAAAAAGGACAGGCGACCATTGCACTCTGATGGAGCATTTAGCAATGCAATCCATAGCCTGGCTTTTGCCTGAACCCCCATCACTCCTCCTCTTGCATATAAGACAATATTTCAGATCTGCATATGAAAACAACACGCCTACCTTTGTTGCACATAGCTGCCTGCCTGTCTCTAGTTACCCCACTGGCTGTAGCTGCGTCCCTTCCGACATGGAATAACACCAACTGTAACGATAAACTGAAAATTAACAGTATAAACCTGCATCATTTTGGACTCTGGTATTTGCTGAATCCGGGTGACCTGACAATCGATGGTGGTGCCGCTGGTGATTCTGGCCTTCTTGGAATCTGTTGGGCCTATGTGTTAGCTCACACATCACTTGGGTATCCATGGTAACTACCACAACATGGTCATCTGCAGTTTACATCTAGCCCGTGGCATTGAATGGCATTTTAAAAGTGCTAAGGGTCCTGGTGCAATAATCCTCCCATGAGGATCAGCCTCAACGGCTTTGTAGATTGCACTCATGTCAGCAACTCCATATACATTTTTTTTTCTTCATGCTTCTTTCTTCATCCTTTTTTCTTTCTGTCATTCAGACTTTCATTCATTCGATCTCTCTCACTCACTTGCTTTAACTCATTTGTTCTCACTCACTCACTCACTCACTCAATCACTCACTCACTCATTCACTCTCACTCACTCTCACTCTCTCACTCACTCGCTCACTAAGTCAGTCTCTCTCTCTCTCTCTTTTTCTTTTTATATATATTTTTTTCCGTCTTCTTCTTCTTCTTCTTCTTCTTCTTCTTCAGACCCTGTCATAGCACTAATGCCTTTCCAATACCACCAGCAGATGGAGACACTCCATTGCAACATTGGTTGTGAGCAGCAGTTTCTAAAAACAAATGCCTCATGGCGGATTTCCCATCCATCAATGGATGGTAAATTTTGTTTTTATCATTCACTGACCACAGAAACCAATGCATGGTCAAGCAACAGCAATGACACACCCTTGTGTATAGGCATGAGACCCTCATGTCATTTAACAGGATTCAGCACCACCCACAAGACAGCTACCTGTCATGTCATGTCAAACCTGCACAGGTGTGCTAGATTATTATTATTTAGTTTTATTTTATTTTTTTACACCAATCAGTGTGCAAACATGGTCATTAAAACGCTAAATGAATAGACGTTCATAAACCAGTCAGTGCAACTCATCATTTTGGTCTCCAATTCTCAAACTCAAATTCTCACCCACGGAGGATTAAATGAGAATCTTTCTTGTTTAACACTGGAATGGGGTGGTGCACTGTTCACTACCCGAAGATACTGCCACATCGGGTCAATGCATAGGGCGACAGAAGCAAGCTTCCAAATCAGCTCCCTTTCTCAAAAATCCATTTAATTTATGGTCCCCAGATAGGGAACGTATGTATCAGTATGTGCTCACAAGTCACCCAAGTGCAAGTATTCACACAAAAAAAAACGTGCCTCAGGATGCGATCTGTCGCAAGATCCTTTCTTTTTTTACACTTGATCTAAGCCAAAAGGCCTAGAGGGGATAACCGGGAAAGGGGTGGACCCAACCATGTCCCCTTCATGAGCACTCACATTACTCATAGGAATGGAAGGAAGGCTGGCAGCCAACCAGCCTCCCATACACTTTCTGGGTGGGTGGCAGTCAGCCACCCATACATACATACAGCACAGGCTAAACCCACATCATCACTTAAAAAAAAGGACAGGCGACCATTGCACTCTGATGGAGCATTTAGCAATGCAATCCATAGCCTGGCTTTTGCCTGAACCCCCATCACTCCTCCTCTTGCATATAAGACAATATTTCAGATCTGCATATGAAAACAACACGCCTACCTTTGTTGCACATAGCTGCCTGCCTGTCTCTAGTTACCCCACTGGCTGTAGCTGCGTCCCTTCCGACATGGAATAACACCAACTGTAACGATAAACTGAAAATTAACAGTATAAACCTGCATCATTTTGGACTCTGGTATTTGCTGAATCCGGGTGACCTGACAATCGATGGTGGTGCCGCTGGTGATTCTGGCCTTCTTGGAATCTGTTGGGCCTATGTGTTAGCTCACACATCACTTGGGTATCCATGGTAACTACCACAACATGGTCATCTGCAGTTTACATCTAGCCCGTGGCATTGAATGGCATTTTAAAAGTGCTAAGGGTCCTGGTGCAATAATCCTCCCATGAGGATCAGCCTCAACGGCTTTGTAGATTGCACTCATGTCAGCAACTCCATATACATTTTTTTTTCTTCATGCTTCTTTCTTCATCCTTTTTTCTTTCTGTCATTCAGACTTTCATTCATTCGATCTCTCTCACTCACTTGCTTTAACTCATTTGTTCTCACTCACTCACTCACTCACTCACTCAATCACTCACTCACTCATTCACTCTCACTCACTCTCACTCTCTCACTCACTCGCTCACTAAGTCAGTCTCTCTCTCTCTCTCTCTCTTTTTCTTTTTATATATATTTTTTTCCGTCTTCTTCTTCTTCTTCTTCTTCTTCTTCTTCAGACCCTGTCATAGCACTAATGCCTTTCCAATACCACCAGCAGATGGAGACACTCCATTGCAACATTGGTTGTGAGCAGCAGTTTCTAAAAACAAATGCCTCATGGCGGATTTCCCATCCATCAATGGATGGTAAATTTTGTTTTTATCATTCACTGACCACAGAAACCAATGCATGGTCAAGCAACAGCAATGACACACCCTTGTGTATAGGCATGAGACCCTCATGTCATTTAACAGGATTCAGCACCACCCACAAGACAGCTACCTGTCATGTCATGTCAAACCTGCACAGGTGTGCTAGATTATTATTATTTAGTTTTATTTTATTTTTTTACACCAATCAGTGTGCAAACATGGTCATTAAAACGCTAAATGAATAGACGTTCATAAACCAGTCAGTGCAACTCATCATTTTGGTCTCCAATTCTCAAACTCAAATTCTCACCCACGGAGGATTAAATGAGAATCTTTCTTGTTTAACACTGGAATGGGGTGGTGCACTGTTCACTACCCGAAGATACTGCCACATCGGGTCAATGCATAGGGCGACAGAAGCAAGCTTCCAAATCAGCTCCCTTTCTCAAAAATCCATTTAATTTATGGTCCCCAGATAGGGAACGTATGTATCAGTATGTGCTCACAAGTCACCCAAGTGCAAGTATTCACACAAAAAAAAACGTGCCTCAGGATGCGATCTGTCGCAAGATCCTTTCTTTTTTTACACTTGATCTAAGCCAAAAGGCCTAGAGGGGATAACCGGGAAAGGGGTGGACCCAACCATGTCCCCTTCATGAGCACTCACATTACTCATAGGAATGGAAGGAAGGCTGGCAGCCAACCAGCCTCCCATACACTTTCTGGGTGGGTGGCAGTCAGCCACCCATACATACATACAGCACAGGCTAAACCCACATCATCACTTAAAAAAAGGACAGGTGACCATTGCACTCTGATGGAGCATTTAGCAATGCAATCCATAGCCTGGCTTTTGCCTGAACCCCCATCACTCCTCCTCTTGCATATAAGACAATATTTCAGATCTGCATATGAAAACAACACGCCTACCTTTGTTGCACATAGCTGCCTGCCTGTCTCTAGTTACCCCACTGGCTGTAGCTGCGTCCCTTCCGACATGGAATAACACCAACTGTAACGATAAACTGAAAATTAACAGTATAAACCTGCATCATTTTGGACTCTGGTATTTGCTGAATCCGGGTGACCTGACAATCGATGGTGGTGCCGCTGGTGATTGTGGCCTTCTTGGAATCTGTTGGGCCTATGTGTTAGCTCACACATCACTTGGGTATCCATGGTAACTACCACAACATGGTCATCTGCAGTTTACATCTAGCCCGTGGCATTGAATGGCATTTTAAAAGTGCTAAGGGTCCTGGTGCAATAATCCTCCCATGAGGATCAGCCTCAACGGCTTTGTAGATTGCACTCATGTCAGCAACTCCATATACATTTTTTTTTCTTCATGCTTCTTTCTTCATCCTTTTTTCTTTCTGTCATTCAGACTTTCATTCATTCGATCTCTCTCACTCACTTGCTTTAACTCATTTGTTCTCACTCACTCACTCACTCACTCACTCAATCACTCACTCACTCATTCACTCTCACTCACTCTCACTCACTCTCACTCTCTCACTCACTCGCTCACTAAGTCAGTCTCTCTCTCTCTCTCTCTTTTTCTTTTTATATATATTTTTTTCCGTCTTCTTCTTCTTCTTCTTCTTCTTCTTCAGACCCTGTCATAGCACTAATGCCTTTCCAATACCACCAGCAGATGGAGACACTCCATTGCAACATTGGTTGTGAGCAGCAGTTTCTAAAAACAAATGCCTCATGGCGGATTTCCCATCCATCAATGGATGGTAAATTTTGTTTTTATCATTCACTGACCACAGAAACCAATGCATGGTCAAGCAACAGCAATGACACACCCTTGTGTATAGGCATGAGACCCTCATGTCATTTAACAGGATTCAGCACCACCCACAAGACAGCTACCTGTCATGTCATGTCAAACCTGCACAGGTGTGCTAGATTATTATTATTTAGTTTTATTTTATTTTTTTACACCAATCAGTGTGCAAACATGGTCATTAAAACGCTAAATGAATAGACGTTCATAAACCAGTCAGTGCAACTCATCATTTTGGTCTCCAATTCTCAAACTCAAATTCTCACCCACGGAGGATTAAATGAGAATCTTTCTTGTTTAACACTGGAATGGGGTGGTGCACTGTTCACTACCCGAAGATACTGCCACATCGGGTCAATGCATAGGGCGACAGAAGCAAGCTTCCAAATCAGCTCCCTTTCTCAAAAATCCATTTAATTTATGGTCCCCAGATAGGGAACGTATGTATCAGTATGTGCTCACAAGTCACCCAAGTGCAAGTATTCACACAAAAAAAAACGTGCCTCAGGATGCGATCTGTCGCAAGATCCTTTCTTTTTTTACACTTGATCTAAGCCAAAAGGCCTAGAGGGGATAACCGGGAAAGGGGTGGACCCAACCATGTCCCCTTCATGAGCACTCACATTACTCATAGGAATGGAAGGAAGGCTGGCAGCCAACCAGCCTCCCATACACTTTCTGGGTGGGTGGCAGTCAGCCACCCATACATACATACAGCACAGGCTAAACCCACATCATCACTTAAAAAAAGGACAGGCGACCATTGCACTCTGATGGAGCATTTAGCAATGCAATCCATAGCCTGGCTTTTGCCTGAACCCCCATCACTCCTCCTCTTGCATATAAGACAATATTTCAGATCTGCATATGAAAACAACACGCCTACCTTTGTTGCACATAGCTGCCTGCCTGTCTCTAGTTACCCCACTGGCTGTAGCTGCGTCCCTTCCGACATGGAATAACACCAACTGTAACGATAAACTGAAAATTAACAGTATAAACCTGCATCATTTTGGACTCTGGTATTTGCTGAATCCGGGTGACCTGACAATCGATGGTGGTGCCGCTGGTGATTCTGGCCTTCTTGGAATCTGTTGGGCCTATGTGTTAGCTCACACATCACTTGGGTATCCATGGTAACTACCACAACATGGTCATCTGCAGTTTACATCTAGCCCGTGGCATTGAATGGCATTTTAAAAGTGCTAAGGGTCCTGGTGCAATAATCCTCCCATGAGGATCAGCCTCAACGGCTTTGTAGATTGCACTCATGTCAGCAACTCCATATACATTTTTTTTTCTTCATGCTTCTTTCTTCATCCTTTTTTCTTTCTGTCATTCAGACTTTCATTCATTCGATCTCTCTCACTCACTTGCTTTAACTCATTTGTTCTCACTCACTCACTCACTCACTCAATCACTCACTCACTCATTCACTCTCACTCACTCTCACTCTCTCACTCACTCGCTCACTAAGTCAGTCTCTCTCTCTCTCTCTCTTTTTCTTTTTATATATATTTTTTTCCGTCTTCTTCTTCTTCTTCTTCTTCAGACCCTGTCATAGCACTAATGCCTTTCCAATACCACCAGCAGATGGAGACACTCCATTGCAACATTGGTTGTGAGCAGCAGTTTCTAAAAACAAATGCCTCATGGCGGATTTCCCATCCATCAATGGATGGTAAATTTTGTTTTTATCATTCACTGACCACAGAAACCAATGCATGGTCAAGCAACAGCAATGACACACCCTTGTGTATAGGCATGAGACCCTCATGTCATTTAACAGGATTCAGCACCACCCACAAGACAGCTACCTGTCATGTCATGTCAAACCTGCACAGGTGTGCTAGATTATTATTATTTAGTTTTATTTTATTTTTTTACACCAATCAGTGTGCAAACATGGTCATTAAAACGCTAAATGAATAGACGTTCATAAACCAGTCAGTGCAACTCATCATTTTGGTCTCCAATTCTCAAACTCAAATTCTCACCCACGGAGGATTAAATGAGAATCTTTCTTGTTTAACACTGGAATGGGGTGGTGCACTGTTCACTACCCGAAGATACTGCCACATCGGGTCAATGCATAGGGCGACAGAAGCAAGCTTCCAAATCAGCTCCCTTTCTCAAAAATCCATTTAATTTATGGTCCCCAGATAGGGAACGTATGTATCAGTATGTGCTCACAAGTCACCCAAGTGCAAGTATTCACACAAAAAAAAACGTGCCTCAGGATGCGATCTGTCGCAAGATCCTTTCTTTTTTTACACTTGATCTAAGCCAAAAGGCCTAGAGGGGATAACCGGGAAAGGGGTGGACCCAACCATGTCCCCTTCATGAGCACTCACATTACTCATAGGAATGGAAGGAAGGCTGGCAGCCAACCAACCTCCCATACACTTTCTGGGTGGGTGGCAGTCAGCCACCCATACATACATACAGCACAGGCTAAACCCACATCATCACTTAAAAAAAGGACAGGCGACCATTGCACTCTGATGGAGCATTTAGCAATGCAATCCATAGCCTGGCTTTTGCCTGAACCCCCATCACTCCTCCTCTTGCATATAAGACAATATTTCAGATCTGCATATGAAAACAACACGCCTACCTTTGTTGCACATAGCTGCCTGCCTGTCTCTAGTTACCCCACTGGCTGTAGCTGCGTCCCTTCCGACATGGAATAACACCAACTGTAACGATAAACTGAAAATTAACAGTATAAACCTGCATCATTTTGGACTCTGGTATTTGCTGAATCCGGGTGACCTGACAATCGATGGTGGTGCCGCTGGTGATTCTGGCCTTCTTGGAATCTGTTGGGCCTATGTGTTAGCTCACACATCACTTGGGTATCCATGGTAACTACCACAACATGGTCATCTGCAGTTTACATCTAGCCCGTGGCATTGAATGGCATTTTAAAAGTGCTAAGGGTCCTGGTGCAATAATCCTCCCATGAGGATCAGCCTCAACGGCTTTGTAGATTGCACTCATGTCAGCAACTCCATATACATTTTTTTTTCTTCATGCTTCTTTCTTCATCCTTTTTTCTTTCTGTCATTCAGACTTTCATTCATTCGATCTCTCTCACTCACTTGCTTTAACTCATTTGTTCTCACTCACTCACTCACTCACTCAATCACTCACTCACTCATTCACTCTCACTCACTCTCACTCTCTCACTCACTCGCTCACTAAGTCAGTCTCTCTCTCTCTC
Source organism: Hyla sarda (assembly GCF_029499605.1). Lineage (NCBI taxonomy): Eukaryota > Metazoa > Chordata > Amphibia > Anura > Hylidae > Hyla > Hyla sarda. Next base: position 49,455 of record NW_026607871.1, read on the forward strand.
TCTCTTTTTCTTTTTATATATATTTTTTTCCGTCTTCTTCTTCTTCTTCTTCTTCTTCTTCTTCTTCTTCAGACCCTGTCATAGCACTAATGCCTTTCCAATACCACCAGCAGATGGAGACACTCCATTGCAACATTGGTTGTGAGCAGCAGTTTCTAAAAACAAATGCCTCATGGCGGATTTCCCATCCATCAATGGATGGTAAATTTTGTTTTTATCATTCACTGACCACAGAAACCAATGCATGGTCAAGCAACAGCAATGACACACCCTTGTGTATAGGCATGAGACCCTCATGTCATTTAACAGGATTCAGCACCACCCACAAGACAGCTACCTGTCATGTCATGTCAAACCTGCACAGGTGTGCTAGATTATTATTATTTAGTTTTATTTTATTTTTTTACACCAATCAGTGTGCAAACATGGTCATTAAAACGCTAAATGAATAGACGTTCATAAACCAGTCAGTGCAACTCATCATTTTGGTCTCCAATTCTCAAACTCAAATTCTCACCCACGGAGGATTAAATGAGAATCTTTCTTGTTTAACACTGGAATGGGGTGGTGCACTGTTCACTACCCGAAGATACTGCCACATCGGGTCAATGCATAGGGCGACAGAAGCAAGCTTCCAAATCAGCTCCCTTTCTCAAAAATCCATTTAATTTATGGTCCCCAGATAGGGAACGTATGTATCAGTATGTGCTCACAAGTCACCCAAGTGCAAGTATTCACACAAAAAAAAACGTGCCTCAGGATGCGATCTGTCGCAAGATCCTTTCTTTTTTTACACTTGATCTAAGCCAAAAGGCCTAGAGGGGATAACCGGGAAAGGGGTGGACCCAACCATGTCCCCTTCATGAGCACTCACATTACTCATAGGAATGGAAGGAAGGCTGGCAGCCAACCAGCCTCCCATACACTTTCTGGGTGGGTGGCAGTCAGCCACCCATACATACATACAGCACAGGCTAAACCCACATCATCACTTAAAAAAAGGACAGGCGACCATTGCACTCTAATGGAGCATTTAGCAATGCAATCCATAGCCTGGCTTTTGCCTGAACCCCCATCACTCCTCCTCTTGCATATAAGACAATATTTCAGATCTGCATATGAAAACAACACGCCTACCTTTGTTGCACATAGCTGCCTGCCTGTCTCTAGTTACCCCACTGGCTGTAGCTGCGTCCCTTCCGACATGGAATAACACCAACTGTAACGATAAACTGAAAATTAACAGTATAAACCTGCATCATTTTGGACTCTGGTATTTGCTGAATCCGGGTGACCTGACAATCGATGGTGGTGCCGCTGGTGATTCTGGCCTTCTTGGAATCTGTTGGGCCTATGTGTTAGCTCACACATCACTTGGGTATCCATGGTAACTACCACAACATGGTCATCTGCAGTTTACATCTAGCCCGTGGCATTGAATGGCATTTTAAAAGTGCTAAGGGTCCTGGTGCAATAATCCTCCCATGAGGATCAGCCTCAACGGCTTTGTAGATTGCACTCATGTCAGCAACTCCATATACATTTTTTTTTCTTCATGCTTCTTTCTTCATCCTTTTTTCTTTCTGTCATTCAGACTTTCATTCATTCGATCTCTCTCACTCACTTGCTTTAACTCATTTGTTCTCACTCACTCACTCACTCACTCAATCACTCACTCACTCATTCACTCTCACTCACTCTCACTCTCTCACTCACTCGCTCACTAAGTCAGTCTCTCTCTCTCTCTCTCTCTTTTTCTTTTTATATATATTTTTTTCCGTCTTCTTCTTCTTCTTCAGACCCTGTCATAGCACTAATGCCTTTCCAATACCACCAGCAGATGGAGACACTCCATTGCAACATTGGTTGTGAGCAGCAGTTTCTAAAAACAAATGCCTCATGGCGGATTTCCCATCCATCAATGGATGGTAAATTTTGTTTTTATCATTCACTGACCACAGAAACCAATGCATGGTCAAGCAACAGCAATGACACACCCTTGTGTATAGGCATGAGACCCTCATGTCATTTAACAGGATTCAGCATCACCCACAAGACAGCTACCTGTCATGTCATGTCAAACCTGCACAGGTGTGCTAGATTATTATTATTTAGTTTTATTTTATTTTTTTACACCAATCAGTGTGCAAACATGGTCATTAAAACGCTAAATGAATAGACGTTCATAAACCAGTCAGTGCAACTCATCATTTTGGTCTCCAATTCTCAAACTCAAATTCTCACCCACGGAGGATTAAATGAGAATCTTTCTTGTTTAACACTGGAATGGGGTGGTGCACTGTTCACTACCCGAAGATACTGCCACATCGGGTCAATGCATAGGGCGACAGAAGCAAGCTTCCAAATCAGCTCCCTTTCTCAAAAATCCATTTAATTTATGGTCCCCAGATAGGGAACGTATGTATCAGTATGTGCTCACAAGTCACCCAAGTGCAAGTATTCACACAAAAAAAAACGTGCCTCAGGATGCGATCTGTCGCAAGATCCTTTCTTTTTTTACACTTGATCTAAGCCAAAAGGCCTAGAGGGGATAACCGGGAAAGGGGTGGACCCAACCATGTCCCCTTCATGAGCACTCACATTACTCATAGGAATGGAAGGAAGGCTGGCAGCCAACCAGCCTCCCATACACTTTCTGGGTGGGTGGCAGTCAGCCACCCATACATACATACAGCACAGGCTAAACCCACATCATCACTTAAAAAAAGGACAGGCGACCATTGCACTCTGATGGAGCATTTAGCAATGCAATCCATAGCCTGGCTTTTGCCTGAATCCCCATCACTCCTCCTCTTGCATATAAGACAATATTTCAGATCTGCATATGAAAACAACACGCCTACCTTTGTTGCACATAGCTGCCTGCCTGTCTCTAGTTACCCCACTGGCTGTAGCTGCGTCCCTTCCGACATGGAATAACACCAACTGTAACGATAAACTGAAAATTAACAGTATAAACCTGCATCATTTTGGACTCTGGTATTTGCTGAATCCGGGTGACCTGACAATCGATGGTGGTGCCGCTGGTGATTCTGGCCTTCTTGGAATCTGTTGGGCCTATGTGTTAGCTCACACATCACTTGGGTATCCATGGTAACTACCACAACATGGTCATCTGCAGTTTACATCTAGCCCGTGGCATTGAATGGCATTTTAAAAGTGCTAAGGGTCCTGGTGCAATAATCCTCCCATGAGGATCAGCCTCAACGGCTTTGTAGATTGCACTCATGTCAGCAACTCCATATACATTTTTTTTTCTTCATGCTTCTTTCTTCATCCTTTTTTCTTTCTGTCATTCAGACTTTCATTCATTCGATCTCTCTCACTCACTTGCTTTAACTCATTTGTTCTCACTCACTCACTCACTCACTCACTCAATCACTCACTCACTCATTCACTCTCACTCACTCTCACTCTCTCACTCACTCGCTCACTAAGTCAGTCTCTCTCTCTCTCTTTTTCTTTTTATATATATTTTTTTCCGTCTTCTTCTTCTTCTTCTTCAGACCCTGTCATAGCACTAATGCCTTTCCAATACCACCAGCAGATGGAGACACTCCATTGCAACATTGGTTGTGAGCAGCAGTTTCTAAAAACAAATGCCTCATGGCGGATTTCCCATCCATCAATGGATGGTAAATTTTGTTTTTATCATTCACTGACCACAGAAACCAATGCATGGTCAAGCAACAGCAATGACACACCCTTGTGTATAGGCATGAGACCCTCATGTCATTTAACAGGATTCAGCACCACCCACAAGACAGCTACCTGTCATGTCATGTCAAACCTGCACAGGTGTGCTAGATTATTATTATTTAGTTTTATTTTATTTTTTTACACCAATCAGTGTGCAAACATGGTCATTAAAACGCTAAATGAATAGACGTTCATAAACCAGTCAGTGCAACTCATCATTTTGGTCTCCAATTCTCAAACTCAAATTCTCACCCACGGAGGATTAAATGAGAATCTTTCTTGTTTAACACTGGAATGGGGTGGTGCACTGTTCACTACCCGAAGATACTGCCACATCGGGTCAATGCATAGGGCGACAGAAGCAAGCTTCCAAATCAGCTCCCTTTCTCAAAAATCCATTTAATTTATGGTCCCCAGATAGGGAACGTATGTATCAGTATGTGCTCACAAGTCACCCAAGTGCAAGTATTCACACAAAAAAAAACGTGCCTCAGGATGCGATCTGTCGCAAGATCCTTTCTTTTTTTACACTTGATCTAAGCCAAAAGGCCTAGAGGGGATAACCGGGAAAGGGGTGGACCCAACCATGTCCCCTTCATGAGCACTCACATTACTCATAGGAATGGAAGGAAGGCTGGCAGCCAACCAGCCTCCCATACACTTTCTGGGTGGGTGGCAGTCAGCCACCGTTACATACATACAGCACAGGCTAAACCCACATCATCACTTAAAAAAAGGACAGGCGACCATTGCACTCTGATGGAGCATTTAGCAATGCAATCCATAGCCTGGCTTTTGCCTGAACCCCCATCACTCCTCCTCTTGCATATAAGACAATATTTCAGATCTGCATATGAAAACAACACGCCTACCTTTGTTGCACATAGCTGCCTGCCTGTCTCTAGTTACCCCACTGGCTGTAGCTGCGTCCCTTCCGACATGGAATAACACCAACTGTAACGATAAACTGAAAATTAACAGTATAAACCTGCATCATTTTGGACTCTGGTATTTGCTGAATCCGGGTGACCTGACAATCGATGGTGGTGCCGCTGGTGATTCTGGCCTTCTTGGAATCTGTTGGGCCTATGTGTTAGCTCACACATCACTTGGGTATCCATGGTAACTACCACAACATGGTCATCTGCAGTTTACATCTAGCCCGTGGCATTGAATGGCATTTTAAAAGTGCTAAGGGTCCTGGTGCAATAATCCTCCCATGAGGATCAGCCTCAACGGCTTTGTAGATTGCACTCATGTCAGCAACTCCATATACATTTTTTTTTCTTCATGCTTCTTTCTTCATCCTTTTTTCTTTCTGTCATTCAGACTTTCATTCATTCGATCTCTCTCACTCACTTGCTTTAACTCATTTGTTCTCACTCACTCACTCACTCAATCACTCACTCACTCATTCACTCTCACTCACTCTCACTCTCTCACTCACACGCTCACTAAGTCAGTCTCTCTCTCTCTCTCTTTTTCTTTTTATATATATTTTTTTCCGTCTTCTTCTTCTTCTTCTTCTTCAGACCCTGTCATAGCACTAATGCCTTTCCAATACCACCAGCAGATGGAGACACTCCATTGCAACATTGGTTGTGAGCAGCAGTTTCTAAAAACAAATGCCTCATGGCGGATTTCCCATCCATCAATGGATGGTAAATTTTGTTTTTATCATTCACTGACCACAGAAACCAATGCATGGTCAAGCAACAGCAATGACACACCCTTGTGTATAGGCATGAGACCCTCATGTCATTTAACAGGATTCAGCACCACCCACAAGACAGCTACCTGTCATGTCATGTCAAACCTGCACAGGTGTGCTAGATTATTATTATTTAGTTTTATTTTATTTTTTTACACCAATCAGTGTGCAAACATGGTCATTAAAACGCTAAATGAATAGACGTTCATAAACCAGTCAGTGCAACTCATCATTTTGGTCTCCAATTCTCAAACTCAAATTCTCACCCACGGAGGATTAAATGAGAATCTTTCTTGTTTAACACTGGAATGGGGTGGTGCACTGTTCACTACCCGAAGATACTGCCACATCGGGTCAATGCATAGGGCGACAGAAGCAAGCTTCCAAATCAGCTCCCTTTCTCAAAAATCCATTTAATTTATGGTCCCCAGATAGGGAACGTATGTATCAGTATGTGCTCACAAGTCACCCAAGTGCAAGTATTCACACAAAAAAAAAAACGTGCCTCAGGATGCGATCTGTCGCAAGATCCTTTCTTTTTTTACACTTGATCTAAGCCAAAAGGCCTAGAGGGGATAACCGGGAAAGGGGTGGACCCAACCATGTCCCCTTCATGAGCACTCACATTACTCATAGGAATGGAAGGAAGGCTGGCAGCCAACCAGCCTCCCATACACTTTCTGGGTGGGTGGCAGTCAGCCACCCATACATACATACAGCACAGGCTAAACCCACATCATCACTTAAAAAAAGGACAGGCGACCATTGCACTCTGATGGAGCATTTAGCAATGCAATCCATAGCCTGGCTTTTGCCTGAATCCCCATCACTCCTCCTCTTGCATATAAGACAATATTTCAGATCTGCATATGAAAACAACACGCCTACCTTTGTTGCACATAGCTGCCTGCCTGTCTCTAGTTACCCCACTGGCTGTAGCTGCGTCCCTTCCGACATGGAATAACACCAACTGTAACGATAAACTGAAAATTAACAGTATAAACCTGCATCATTTTGGACTCTGGTATTTGCTGAATCCGGGTGACCTGACAATCGATGGTGGTGCCGCTGGTGATTCTGGCCTTCTTGGAATCTGTTGGGCCTATGTGTTAGCTCACACATCACTTGGGTATCCATGGTAACTACCACAACATGGTCATCTGCAGTTTACATCTAGCCCGTGGCATTGAATGGCATTTTAAAAGTGCTAAGGGTCCTGGTGCAATAATCCTCCCATGAGGATCAGCCTCAACGGCTTTGTAGATTGCACTCATGTCAGCAACTCCATATACATTTTTTTTTCTTCATGCTTCTTTCTTCATCCTTTTTTCTTTCTGTCATTCAGACTTTCATTCATTCGATCTCTCTCACTCACTTGCTTTAACTCATTTGTTCTCACTCACTCACTCACTCACTCACTCAATCACTCACTCACTCATTCACTCTCACTCACTCTCACTCTCTCACTCACTCGCTCACTAAGTCAGTCTCTCTCTCTCTCTCTCTTTTTCTTTTTATATATATTTTTTTCCGTCTTCTTCTTCTTCTTCTTCTTCTTCTTTTTCTTCTTCAGACCCTGTCATAGCACTAATGCCTTTCCAATACCACCAGCAGATGGAGACACTCCATTGCAACATTGGTTGTGAGCAGCAGTTTCTAAAAACAAATGCCTCATGGCGGATTTCCCATCCATCAATGGATGGTAAATTTTGTTTTTATCATTCACTGACCACAGAAACCAATGCATGGTCAAGCAACAGCAATGACACACCCTTGTGTATAGGCATGAGACCCTCATGTCATTTAACAGGATTCAGCACCACCCACAAGACAGCTACCTGTCATGTCATGTCAAACCTGCACAGGTGTGCTAGATTATTATTATTTAGTTTTATTTTATTTTTTTACACCAATCAGTGTGCAAACATGGTCATTAAAACGCTAAATGAATAGACGTTCATAAACCAGTCAGTGCAACTCATCATTTTGGTCTCCAATTCTCAAACTCAAATTCTCACCCACGGAGGATTAAATGAGAATCTTTCTTGTTTAACACTGGAATGGGGTGGTGCACTGTTCACTACCCGAAGATACTGCCACATCGGGTCAATGCATAGGGCGACAGAAGCAAGCTTCCAAATCAGCTCCCTTTCTCAAAAATCCATTTAATTTATGGTCCCCAGATAGGGAACGTATGTATCAGTATGTGCTCACAAGTCACCCAAGTGCAAGTATTCACACAAAAAAAAAACGTGCCTCAGGATGCGATCTGTCGCAAGATCCTTTCTTTTTTTACACTTGATCTAAGCCAAAAGGCCTAGAGGGGATAACCGGGAAAGGGGTGGACCCAACCATGTCCCCTTCATGAGCACTCACATTACTCATAGGAATGGAAGGAAGGCTGGCAGCCAACCAGCCTCCCATACACTTTCTGGGTGGGTGGCAGTCAGCCACCCATACATACATACAGCACAGGCTAAACCCACATCATCACTTAAAAAAAGGACAGGCGACCATTGCACTCTGATGGAGCATTTAGCAATGCAATCCATAGCCTGGCTTTTGCCTGAACCCCCATCACTCCTCCTCTTGCATATAAGACAATATTTCAGATCTGCATATGAAAACAACACGCCTACCTTTGTTGCACATAGCTGCCTGCCTGTCTCTAGTTACCCCACTGGCTGTAGCTGCGTCCCTTCCGACATGGAATAACACCAACTGTAACGATAAACTGAAAATTAACAGTATAAACCTGCATCATTTTGGACTCTGGTATTTGCTGAATCCGGGTGACCTGACAATCGATGGTGGTGCCGCTGGTGATTCTGGCCTTCTTGGAATCTGTTGGGCCTATGTGTTAGCTCACACATCACTTGGGTATCCATGGTAACTACCACAACATGGTCATCTGCAGTTTACATCTAGCCCGTGGCATTGAATGGCATTTTAAAAGTGCTAAGGGTCCTGGTGCAATAATCCTCCCATGAGGATCAGCCTCAACGGCTTTGTAGATTGCACTCATGTCAGCAACTCCATATACATTTTTTTTTCTTCATGCTTCTTTCTTCATCCTTTTTTCTTTCTGTCATTCAGACTTTCATTCATTCGATCTCTCTCACTCACTTGCTTTAACTCATTTGTTCTCACTCACTCACTCACTCACTCAATCACTCACTCACTCATTCACTCTCACTCACTCTCACTCTCTCACTCACTCGCTCACTAAGTCAGTCTCTCTCTCTCTCTCTCTTTTTCTTTTTATATATATTTTTTTCCGTCTTCTTCTTCTTCTTCTTCTTCTTCTTCAGACCCTGTCATAGCACTAATGCCTTTCCAATACCACCAGCAGATGGAGACACTCCATTGCAACATTGGTTGTGAGCAGCAGTTTCTAAAAACAAATGCCTCATGGCGGATTTCCCATCCATCAATGGATGGTAAATTTTGTTTTTATCATTCACTGACCACAGAAACCAATGCATGGTCAAGCAACAGCAATGACACACCCTTGTGTATAGGCATGAGACCCTCATGTCATTTAACAGGATTCAGCACCACCCACAAGACAGCTACCTGTCATGTCATGTCAAACCTGCACAGGTGTGCTAGATTATTATTATTTAGTTTTATTTTATTTTTTTACACCAATCAGTGTGCAAACATGGTCATTAAAACGCTAAATGAATAGACGTTCATAAACCAGTCAGTGCAACTCATCATTTTGGTCTCCAATTCTCAAACTCAAATTCTCACCCACGGAGGATTAAATGAGAATCTTTCTTGTTTAACACTGGAATGGGGTGGTGCACTGTTCACTACCCGAAGATACTGCCACATCGGGTCAATGCATAGGGCGACAGAAGCAAGCTTCCAAATCAGCTCCCTTTCTCAAAAATCCATTTAATTTATGGTCCCCAGATAGGGAACGTATGTATCAGTATGTGCTCACAAGTCACCCAAGTGCAAGTATTCACACAAAAAAAAAAACGTGCCTCAGGATGCGATCTGTCGCAAGATCCTTTCTTTTTTTACACTTGATCTAAGCCAAAAGGCCTAGAGGGGATAACCGGGAAAGGGGTGGACCCAACCATGTCCCCTTCATGAGCACTCACATTACTCATAGGAATGGAAGGAAGGCTGGCAGCCAACCAGCCTCCCATACACTTTCTGGGTGGGTGGCAGTCAGCCACCCATACATACATACAGCACAGGCTAAACCCACATCATCACTTAAAAAAAGGACAGGCGACCATTGCACTCTGATGGAGCATTTAGCAATGCAATCCATAGCCTGGCTTTTGCCTGAATCCCCATCACTCCTCCTCTTGCATATAAGACAATATTTCAGATCTGCATATGAAAACAACACGCCTACCTTTGTTGCACATAGCTGCCTGCCTGTCTCTAGTTACCCCACTGGCTGTAGCTGCGTCCCTTCCGACATGGAATAACACCAACTGTAACGATAAACTGAAAATTAACAGTATAAACCTGCATCATTTTGGACTCTGGTATTTGCTGAATCCGGGTGACCTGACAATCGATGGTGGTGCCGCTGGTGATTCTGGCCTTCTTGGAATCTGTTGGGCCTATGTGTTAGCTCACACATCACTTGGGTATCCATGGTAACTACCACAACATGGTCATCTGCAGTTTACATCTAGCCCGTGGCATTGAATGGCATTTTAAAAGTGCTAAGGGTCCTGGTGCAATAATCCTCCCATGAGGATCAGCCTCAACGGCTTTGTAGATTGCACTCATGTCAGCAACTCCATATACATTTTTTTTTCTTCATGCTTCTTTCTTCATCCTTTTTTCTTTCTGTCATTCAGACTTTCATTCATTCGATCTCTCTCACTCACTTGCTTTAACTCATTTGTTCTCACTCACTCACTCACTCACTCACTCAATCACTCACTCACTCATTCACTCTCACTCACTCTCACTCTCTCACTCACTCGCTCACTAAGTCAGTCTCTCTCTCTCTCTCTCTTTTTCTTTTTATATATATTTTTTTCCGTCTTCTTCTTCTTCTTCTTCTTCTTCTTTTTCTTCTTCAGACCCTGTCATAGCACTAATGCCTTTCCAATACCACCAGCAGATGGAGACACTCCATTGCAACATTGGTTGTGAGCAGCAGTTTCTAAAAACAAATGCCTCATGGCGGATTTCCCATCCATCAATGGATGGTAAATTTTGTTTTTATCATTCACTGACCACAGAAACCAATGCATGGTCAAGCAACAGCAATGACACACCCTTGTGTATAGGCATGAGACCCTCATGTCATTTAACAGGATTCAGCACCACCCACAAGACAGCTACCTGTCATGTCATGTCAAACCTGCACAGGTGTGCTAGATTATTATTATTTAGTTTTATTTTATTTTTTTACACCAATCAGTGTGCAAACATGGTCATTAAAACGCTAAATGAATAGACGTTCATAAACCAGTCAGTGCAACTCATCATTTTGGTCTCCAATTCTCAAACTCAAATTCTCACCCACGGAGGATTAAATGAGAATCTTTCTTGTTTAACACTGGAATGGGGTGGTGCACTGTTCACTACCCGAAGATACTGCCACATCGGGTCAATGCATAGGGCGACAGAAGCAAGCTTCCAAATCAGCTCCCTTTCTCAAAAATCCATTTAATTTATGGTCCCCAGATAGGGAACGTATGTATCAGTATGTGCTCACAAGTCACCCAAGTGCAAGTATTCACACAAAAAAAAAACGTGCCTCAGGATGCGATCTGTCGCAAGATCCTTTCTTTTTTTACACTTGATCTAAGCCAAAAGGCCTAGAGGGGATAACCGGGAAAGGGGTGGACCCAACCATGTCCCCTTCATGAGCACTCACATTACTCATAGGAATGGAAGGAAGGCTGGCAGCCAACCAGCCTCCCATACACTTTCTGGGTGGGTGGCAGTCAGCCACCCATACATACATACAGCACAGGCTAAACCCACATCATCACTTAAAAAAAGGACAGGCGACCATTGCACTCTGATGGAGCATTTAGCAATGCAATCCATAGCCTGGCTTTTGCCTGAACCCCCATCACTCCTCCTCTTGCATATAAGACAATATTTCAGATCTGCATATGAAAACAACACGCCTACCTTTGTTGCACATAGCTGCCTGCCTGTCTCTAGTTACCCCACTGGCTGTAGCTGCGTCCCTTCCGACATGGAATAACACCAACTGTAACGATAAACTGAAAATTAACAGTATAAACCTGCATCATTTTGGACTCTGGTATTTGCTGAATCCGGGTGACCTGACAATCGATGGTGGTGCCGCTGGTGATTCTGGCCTTCTTGGAATCTGTTGGGCCTATGTGTTAGCTCACACATCACTTGGGTATCCATGGTAACTACCACAACATGGTCATCTGCAGTTTACATCTAGCCCGTGGCATTGAATGGCATTTTAAAAGTGCTAAGGGTCCTGGTGCAATAATCCTCCCATGAGGATCAGCCTCAACGGCTTTGTAGATTGCACTCATGTCAGCAACTCCATATACATTTTTTTTTCTTCATGCTTCTTTCTTCATCCTTTTTTCTTTCTGTCATTCAGACTTTCATTCATTCGATCTCTCTCACTCACTTGCTTTAACTCATTTGTTCTCACTCACTCACTCACTCAATCACTCACTCACTCATTCACTCTCACTCACTCTCACTCTCTCACTCACTCGCTCACTAAGTCAGTCTCTCTCTCTCTCTCTCTTTTTCTTTTTATATATATTTTTTTCCGTCTTCTTCTTCTTCTTCTTCTTCTTCTTCTTCTTCTTCTTCTTCTTCTTCTTCTTCTTCTTCTTCTTCTTCAGACCCTGTCATAGCACTAATGCCTTTCCAATACCACCAGCAGATGGAGACACTCCATTGCAACATTGGTTGTGAGCAGCAGTTTCTAAAAACAAATGCCTCATGGCGGATTTCCCATCCATCAATGGATGGTAAATTTTGTTTTTATCATTCACTGACCACAGAAACCAATGCATGGTCAAGCAACAGCAATGACACACCCTTGTGTATAGGCATGAGACCCTCATGTCATTTAACAGGATTCAGCACCACCCACAAGACAGCTACCTGTCATGTCATGTCAAACCTGCACAGGTGTGCTAGATTATTATTATTTAGTTTTATTTTATTTTTTTACACCAATCAGTGTGCAAACATGGTCATTAAAACGCTAAATGAATAGACGTTCATAAACCAGTCAGTGCAACTCATCATTTTGGTCTCCAATTCTCAAACTCAAATTCTCACCCACGGAGGATTAAATGAGAATCTTTCTTGTTTAACACTGGAATGGGGTGGTGCACTGTTCACTACCCGAAGATACTGCCACATCGGGTCAATGCATAGGGCGACAGAAGCAAGCTTCCAAATCAGCTCCCTTTCTCAAAAATCCATTTAATTTATGGTCCCCAGATAGGGAACGTATGTATCAGTATGTGCTCACAAGTCACCCAAGTGCAAGTATTCACACAAAAAAAAACGTGCCTCAGGATGCGATCTGTCGCAAGATCCTTTCTTTTTTTACACTTGATCTAAGCCAAAAGGCCTAGAGGGGATAACCGGGAAAGGGGTGGACCCAACCATGTCCCCTTCATGAGCACTCACATTACTCATAGGAATGGAAGGAAGGCTGGCAGCCAACCAGCCTCCCATACACTTTCTGGGTGGGTGGCAGTCAGCCACCCATACATACATACAGCACAGGCTAAACCCACATCATCACTTAAAAAAAGGACAGGCGACCATTGCACTCTGATGGAGCATTTAGCAATGCAATCCATAGCCTGGCTTTTGCCTGAACCCCCATCACTCCTCCTCTTGCATATAAGACAATATTTCAGATCTGCATATGAAAACAACACGCCTACCTTTGTTGCACATAGCTGCCTGCCTGTCTCTAGTTACCCCACTGGCTGTAGCTGCGTCCCTTCCGACATGGAATAACACCAACTGTAACGATAAACTGAAAATTAACAGTATAAACCTGCATCATTTTGGACTCTGGTATTTGCTGAATCCGGGTGACCTGACAATCGATGGTGGTGCCGCTGGTGATTCTGGCCTTCTTGGAATCTGTTGGGCCTATGTGTTAGCTCACACATCACTTGGGTATCCATGGTAACTACCACAACATGGTCATCTGCAGTTTACATCTAGCCCGTGGCATTGAATGGCATTTTAAAAGTGCTAAGGGTCCTGGTGCAATAATCCTCCCATGAGGATCAGCCTCAACGGCTTTGTAGATTGCACTCATGTCAGCAACTCCATATACATTTTTTTTTCTTCATGCTTCTTTCTTCATCCTTTTTTCTTTCTGTCATTCAGACTTTCATTCATTCGATCTCTCTCACTCACTTGCTTTAACTCATTTGTTCTCACTCACTCACTCACTCAATCACTCACTCACTCATTCACTCTCACTCACTCTCACTCTCTCACTCACTCGCTCACTAAGTCAGTCTCTCTCTCTCTCTCTCTTTTTCTTTTTATATATATTTTTTTCCGTCTTCTTCTTCTTCTTCTTCTTCTTCTTCTTCTTCTTCTTCTTCTTCTTCTTCTTCTTCTTCTTCTTCAGACCCTGTCATAGCACTAATGCCTTTCCAATACCACCAGCAGATGGAGACACTCCATTGCAACATTGGTTGTGAGCAGCAGTTTCTAAAAACAAATGCCTCATGGCGGATTTCCCATCCATCAATGGATGGTAAATTTTGTTTTTATCATTCACTGACCACAGAAACCAATGCATGGTCAAGCAACAGCAATGACACACCCTTGTGTATAGGCATGAGACCCTCATGTCATTTAACAGGATTCAGCACCACCCACAAGACAGCTACCTGTCATGTCATGTCAAACCTGCACAGGTGTGCTAGATTATTATTATTTAGTTTTATTTTATTTTTTTACACCAATCAGTGTGCAAACATGGTCATTAAAACGCTAAATGAATAGACGTTCATAAACCAGTCAGTGCAACTCATCATTTTGGTCTCCAATTCTCAAACTCAAATTCTCACCCACGGAGGATTAAATGAGAATCTTTCTTGTTTAACACTGGAATGGGGTGGTGCACTGTTCACTACCCGAAGATACTGCCACATCGGGTCAATGCATAGGGCGACAGAAGCAAGCTTCCAAATCAGCTCCCTTTCTCAAAAATCCATTTAATTTATGGTCCCCAGATAGGGAACGTATGTATCAGTATGTGCTCACAAGTCACCCAAGTGCAAGTATTCACACAAAAAAAAACGTGCCTCAGGATGCGATCTGTCGCAAGATCCTTTCTTTTTTTACACTTGATCTAAGCCAAAAGGCCTAGAGGGGATAACCGGGAAAGGGGTGGACCCAACCATGTCCCCTTCATGAGCACTCACATTACTCATAGGAATGGAAGGAAGGCTGGCAGCCAACCAGCCTCCCATACACTTTCTGGGTGGGTGGCAGTCAGCCACCCATACATACATACAGCACAGGCTAAACCCACATCATCACTTAAAAAAAGGACAGGCGACCATTGCACTCTGATGGAGCATTTAGCAATGCAATCCATAGCCTGGCTTTTGCCTGAACCCCCATCACTCCTCCTCTTGCATATAAGACAATATTTCAGATCTGCATATGAAAACAACACGCCTACCTTTGTTGCACATAGCTGCCTGCCTGTCTCTAGTTACCCCACTGGCTGTAGCTGCGTCCCTTCCGACATGGAATAACACCAACTGTAACGATAAACTGAAAATTAACAGTATAAACCTGCATCATTTTGGACTCTGGTATTTGCTGAATCCGGGTGACCTGACAATCGATGGTGGTGCCGCTGGTGATTCTGGCCTTCTTGGAATCTGTTGGGCCTATGTGTTAGCTCACACATCACTTGGGTATCCATGGTAACTACCACAACATGGTCATCTGCAGTTTACATCTAGCCCGTGGCATTGAATGGCATTTTAAAAGTGCTAAGGGTCCTGGTGCAATAATCCTCCCATGAGGATCAGCCTCAACGGCTTTGTAGATTGCACTCATGTCAGCAACTCCATATACATTTTTTTTTCTTCATGCTTCTTTCTCCATCCTTTTTTCTTTCTGTCATTCAGACTTTCATTCATTCGATCTCTCTCACTCACTTGCTTTAACTCATTTGTTCTCACTCACTCACTCACTCACTCACTCAATCACTCACTCACTCATTCACTCTCACTCACTCTCACTCTCTCACTCACTCGCTCACTAAGTCAGTCTCTCTCTCTCTCTCTCTCTTTTTCTTTTTATATATATTTTTTTCCGTCTTCTTCTTCTTCTTCTTCTTCTTCTTCAGACCCTGTCATAGCACTAATGCCTTTCCAATACCACCAGCAGATGGAGACACTCCATTGCAACATTGGTTGTGAGCAGCAGTTTCTAAAAACAAATGCCTCATGGCGGATTTCCCATCCATCAATGGATGGTAAATTTTGTTTTTATCATTCACTGACCACAGAAACCAATGCATGGTCAAGCAACAGCAATGACACACCCTTGTGTATAGGCATGAGACCCTCATGTCATTTAACAGGATTCAGCACCACCCACAAGACAGCTACCTGTCATGTCATGTCAAACCTGCACAGGTGTGCTAGATTATTATTATTTAGTTTTATTTTATTTTTTTACACCAATCAGTGTGCAAACATGGTCATTAAAACGCTAAATGAATAGACGTTCATAAACCAGTCAGTGCAACTCATCATTTTGGTCTCCAATTCTCAAACTCAAATTCTCACCCACGGAGGATTAAATGAGAATCTTTCTTGTTTAACACTGGAATGGGGTGGTGCACTGTTCACTACCCGAAGATACTGCCACATCGGGTCAATGCATAGGGCGACAGAAGCAAGCTTCCAAATCAGCTCCCTTTCTCAAAAATCCATTTAATTTATGGTCCCCAGATAGGGAACGTATGTATCAGTATGTGCTCACAAGTCACCCAAGTGCAAGTATTCACACAAAAAAAAACGTGCCTCAGGATGCGATCTGTCGCAAGATCCTTTCTTTTTTTACACTTGATCTAAGCCAAAAGGCCTAGAGGGGATAACCGGGAAAGGGGTGGACCCAACCATGTCCCCTTCATGAGCACTCACATTACTCATAGGAATGGAAGGAAGGCTGGCAGCCAACCAGCCTCCCATACACTTTCTGGGTGGGTGGCAGTCAGCCACCCATACATACATACAGCACAGGCTAAACCCACATCATCACTTAAAAAAAGGACAGGCGACCATTGCACTCTGATGGAGCATTTAGCAATGCAATCCATAGCCTGGCTTTTGCCTGAACCCCCATCACTCCTCCTCTTGCATATAAGACAATATTTCAGATCTGCATATGAAAACAACACGCCTACCTTTGTTGCACATAGCTGCCTGCCTGTCTCTAGTTACCCCACTGGCTGTAGCTGCGTCCCTTCCGACATGGAATAACACCAACTGTAACGATAAACTGAAAATTAACAGTATAAACCTGCATCATTTTGGACTCTGGTATTTGCTGAATCCGGGTGACCTGACAATCGATGGTGGTGCCGCTGGTGATTCTGGCCTTCTTGGAATCTGTTGGGCCTATGTGTTAGCTCACACATCACTTGGGTATCCATGGTAACTACCACAACATGGTCATCTGCAGTTTACATCTAGCCCGTGGCATTGAATGGCATTTTAAAAGTGCTAAGGGTCCTGGTGCAATAATCCTCCCATGAGGATCAGCCTCAACGGCTTTGTAGATTGCACTCATGTCAGCAACTCCATATACATTTTTTTTTCTTCATGCTTCTTTCTTCATCCTTTTTTCTTTCTGTCATTCAGACTTTCATTCATTCGATCTCTCTCACTCACTTGCTTTAACTCATTTGTTCTCACTCACTCACTCACTCACTCACTCATTCACTCTCACTCACTCTCACTCTCTCACTCACTCGCTCACTAAGTCAGTCTCTCTCTCTCTCTCTCTTTTTCTTTTTATATATATTTTTTTCCGTCTTCTTCTTCTTCTTCTTCTTCAGACCCTGTCATAGCACTAATGCCTTTCCAATACCACCAGCAGATGGAGACACTCCATTGCAACATTGGTTGTGAGCAGCAGTTTCTAAAAACAAATGCCTCATGGCGGATTTCCCATCCATCAATGGATGGTAAATTTTGTTTTTATCATTCACTGACCACAGAAACCAATGCATGGTCAAGCAACAGCAATGACACACCCTTGTGTATAGGCATGAGACCCTCATGTCATTTAACAGGATTCAGCACCACCCACAAGACAGCTACCTGTCATGTCATGTCAAACCTGCACAGGTGTGCTAGATTATTATTATTTAGTTTTATTTTATTTTTTTACACCAATCAGTGTGCAAACATGGTCATTAAAACGCTAAATGAATAGACGTTCATAAACCAGTCAGTGCAACTCATCATTTTGGTCTCCAATTCTCAAACTCAAATTCTCACCCACGGAGGATTAAATGAGAATCTTTCTTGTTTAACACTGGAATGGGGTGGTGCACTGTTCACTACCCGAAGATACTGCCACATCGGGTCAATGCATAGGGCGACAGAAGCAAGCTTCCAAATCAGCTCCCTTTCTCAAAAATCCATTTAATTTATGGTCCCCAGATAGGGAACGTATGTATCAGTATGTGCTCACAAGTCACCCAAGTGCAAGTATTCACACAAAAAAAAAACGTGCCTCAGGATGCGATCTGTCGCAAGATCCTTTCTTTTTTTACACTTGATCTAAGCCAAAAGGCCTAGAGGGGATAACCGGGAAAGGGGTGGACCCAACCATGTCCCCTTCATGAGCACTCACATTACTCATAGGAATGGAAGGAAGGCTGGCAGCCAACCAGCCTCCCATACACTTTCTGGGTGGGTGGCAGTCAGCCACCCATACATACATACAGCACAGGCTAAACCCACATCATCACTTAAAAAAAGGACAGGCGACCATTGCACTCTGATGGAGCATTTAGCAATGCAATCCATAGCCTGGCTTTTGCCTGAATCCCCATCACTCCTCCTCTTGCATATAAGACAATATTTCAGATCTGCATATGAAAACAACACGCCTACCTTTGTTGCACATAGCTGCCTGCCTGTCTCTAGTTACCCCACTGGCTGTAGCTGCGTCCCTTCCGACATGGAATAACACCAACTGTAACGATAAACTGAAAATTAACAGTATAAACCTGCATCATTTTGGACTCTGGTATTTGCTGAATCCGGGTGACCTGACAATCGATGGTGGTGCCGCTGGTGATTCTGGCCTTCTTGGAATCTGTTGGGCCTATGTGTTAGCTCACACATCACTTGGGTATCCATGGTAACTACCACAGCATGGTCATCTGCAGTTTACATCTAGCCCGTGGCATTGAATGGCATTTTAAAAGTGCTAAGGGTCCTGGTGCAATAATCCTCCCATGAGGATCAGCCTCAACGGCTTTGTAGATTGCACTCATGTCAGCAACTCCATATACATTTTTTTTTCTTCATGCTTCTTTCTTCATCCTTTTTTCTTTCTGTCATTCAGACTTTCATTCATTCGATCTCTCTCACTCACTTGCTTTAACTCATTTGTTCTCACTCACTCACTCACTCACTCAATCACTCACTCACTCATTCACTCTCACTCACTCTCACTCTCTCACTCACTCGCTCACTAAGTCAGTCTCTCTCTCTCTCTCTCTTTTTCTTTTTATATATATTTTTTTCCGTCTTCTTCTTCTTCTTCTTCTTCTTCTTCTTCAGACCCTGTCATAGCACTAATGCCTTTCCAATACCACCAGCAGATGGAGACACTCCATTGCAACATTGGTTGTGAGCAGCAGTTTCTAAAAACAAATGCCTCATGGCGGATTTCCCATCCATCAATGGATGGTAAATTTTGTTTTTATCATTCACTGACCACAGAAACCAATGCATGGTCAAGCAACAGCAATGACACACCCTTGTGTATAGGCATGAGACCCTCATGTCATTTAACAGGATTCAGCACCACCCACAAGACAGCTACCTGTCATGTCATGTCAAACCTGCACAGGTGTGCTAGATTATTATTATTTAGTTTTATTTTATTTTTTTACACCAATCAGTGTGCAAACATGGTCATTAAAACGCTAAATGAATAGACGTTCATAAACCAGTCAGTGCAACTCATCATTTTGGTCTCCAATTCTCAAACTCAAATTCTCACCCACGGAGGATTAAATGAGAATCTTTCTTGTTTAACACTGGAATGGGGTGGTGCACTGTTCACTACCCGAAGATACTGCCACATCGGGTCAATGCATAGGGCGATAGAAGCAAGCTTCCAAATCAGCTCCCTTTCTCAAAAATCCATTTAATTTATGGTCCCCAGATAGGGAACGTATGTATCAGTATGTGCTCACAAGTCACCCAAGTGCAAGTATTCACACAAAAAAAAACGTGCCTCAGGATGCGATCTGTCGCAAGATCCTTTCTTTTTTTACACTTGATCTAAGCCAAAAGGCCTAGAGGGGATAACCGGGAAAGGGGTGGACCCAACCATGTCCCCTTCATGAGCACTCACATTACTCATAGGAATGGAAGGAAGGCTGGCAGCCAACCAGCCTCCCATACACTTTCTGGGTGGGTGGCAGTCAGCCACCCATACATACATACAGCACAGGCTAAACCCACATCATCACTTAAAAAAAGGACAGGCGACCATTGCACTCTGATGGAGCATTTAGCAATGCAATCCATAGCCTGGCTTTTGCCTGAACCCCCATCACTCCTCCTCTTGCATATAAGACAATATTTCAGATCTGCATATGAAAACAACACGCCTACCTTTGTTGCACATAGCTGCCTGCCTGTCTCTAGTTACCCCACTGGCTGTAGCTGCGTCCCTTCCGACATGGAATAACACCAACTGTAACGATAAACTGAAAATTAACAGTATAAACCTGCATCATTTTGGACTCTGGTATTTGCTGAATCCGGGTGACCTGACAATCGATGGTGGTGCCGCTGGTGATTCTGGCCTTCTTGGAATCTGTTGGGCCTATGTGTTAGCTCACACATCACTTGGGTATCCATGGTAACTACCACAACATGGTCATCTGCAGTTTACATCTAGCCCGTGGCATTGAATGGCATTTTAAAAGTGCTAAGGGTCCTGGTGCAATAATCCTCCCATGAGGATCAGCCTCAACGGCTTTGTAGATTGCACTCATGTCAGCAACTCCATATACATTTTTTTTTCTTCATGCTTCTTTCTTCATCCTTTTTTCTTTCTGTCATTCAGACTTTCATTCATTCGATCTCTCTCACTCACTTGCTTTAACTCATTTGTTCTCACTCACTCACTCACTCACTCAATCACTCACTCACTCATTCACTCTCACTCACTCTCACTCTCTCACTCACTCGCTCACTAAGTCAGTCTCTCTCTCTCTCTCTCTTTTTCTTTTTATATATATTTTTTTCCGTCTTCTTCTTCTTCTTCTTCAGACCCTGTCATAGCACTAATGCCTTTCCAATACCACCAGCAGATGGAGACACTCCATTGCAACATTGGTTGTGAGCAGCAGTTTCTAAAAACAAATGCCTCATGGCGGATTTCCCATCCATCAATGGATGGTAAATTTTGTTTTTATCATTCACTGACCACAGAAACCAATGCATGGTCAAGCAACAGCAATGACACACCCTTGTGTATAGGCATGAGACCCTCATGTCATTTAACAGGATTCAGCACCACCCACAAGACAGCTACCTGTCATGTCATGTCAAACCTGCACAGGTGTGCTAGATTATTATTATTTAGTTTTATTTTATTTTTTTACACCAATCAGTGTGCAAACATGGTCATTAAAACGCTAAATGAATAGACGTTCATAAACCAGTCAGTGCAACTCATCATTTTGGTCTCCAATTCTCAAACTCAAATTCTCACCCACGGAGGATTAAATGAGAATCTTTCTTGTTTAACACTGGAATGGGGTGGTGCACTGTTCACTACCCGAAGATACTGCCACATCGGGTCAATGCATAGGGCGACAGAAGCAAGCTTCCAAATCAGCTCCCTTTCTCAAAAATCCATTTAATTTATGGTCCCCAGATAGGGAACGTATGTATCAGTATGTGCTCACAAGTCACCCAAGTGCAAGTATTCACACAAAAAAAAACGTGCCTCAGGATGCGATCTGTCGCAAGATCCTTTCTTTTTTTACACTTGATCTAAGCCAAAAGGCCTAGAGGGGATAACCGGGAAAGGGGTGGACCCAACCATGTCCCCTTCATGAGCACTCACATTACTCATAGGAATGGAAGGAAGGCTGGCAGCCAACCAGCCTCCCATACACTTTCTGGGTGGGTGGCAGTCAGCCACCCATACATACATACAGCACAGGCTAAACCCACATCATCACTTAAAAAAAGGACAGGCGACCATTGCACTCTGATGGAGCATTTAGCAATGCAATCCATAGCCTGGCTTTTGCCTGAACCCCCATCACTCCTCCTCTTGCATATAAGACAATATTTCAGATCTGCATATGAAAACAACACGCCTACCTTTGTTGCACATAGCTGCCTGCCTGTCTCTAGTTACCCCACTGGCTGTAGCTGCGTCCCTTCCGACATGGAATAACACCAACTGTAACGATAAACTGAAAATTAACAGTATAAACCTGCATCATTTTGGACTCTGGTATTTGCTGAATCCGGGTGACCTGACAATCGATGGTGGTGCCGCTGGTGATTCTGGCCTTCTTGGAATCTGTTGGGCCTATGTGTTAGCTCACACATCACTTGGGTATTCATGGTAACTACCACAACATGGTCATCTGCAGTTTACATCTAGCCCGTGGCATTGAATGGCATTTTAAAAGTGCTAAGGGTCCTGGTGCAATAATCCTCCCATGAGGATCAGCCTCAACGGCTTTGTAGATTGCACTCATGTCAGCAACTCCATATACATTTTTTTTTCTTCATGCTTCTTTCTTCATCCTTTTTTCTTTCTGTCATTCAGACTTTCATTCATTCGATCTCTCTCACTCACTTGCTTTAACTCATTTGTTCTCACTCACTCACTCACTCACTCAATCACTCACTCACTCATTCACTCTCACTCACTCTCACTCTCTCACTCACTCGCTCACTAAGTCAGTCTCTCTCTCTCTCTCTCTCTTTTTCTTTTTATATATATTTTTTTCCGTCTTCTTCTTCTTCTTCAGACCCTGTCATAGCACTAATGCCTTTCCAATACCACCAGCAGATGGAGACACTCCATTGCAACATTGGTTGTGAGCAGCAGTTTCTAAAAACAAATGCCTCATGGCGGATTTCCCATCCATCAATGGATGGTAAATTTAGTTTTTATCATTCACTGACCACAGAAACCAATGCATGGTCAAGCAACAGCAATGACACACCCTTGTGTATAGGCATGAGACCCTCATGTCATTTAACAGGATTCAGCACCACCCACAAGACAGCTACCTGTCATGTCATGTCAAACCTGCACAGATGTGCTAGATTATTATTATTTAGTTTTATTTTATTTTTTTACACCAATCAGTGTGCAAACATGGTCATTAAAACGCTAAATGAATAGACGTTCATAAACCAGTCAGTGCAACTCATCATTTTGGTCTCCAATTCTCAAACTCAAATTCTCACCCACGGAGGATTAAATGAGAATCTTTCTTGTTTAACACTGGAATGGGGTGGTGCACTGTTCACTACCCAAAGATACTGCCACATCGGGTCAATGCATAGGGCGACAGAAGCAAGCTTCCAAATCAGCTCCCTTTCTCAAAAATCCATTTAATTTATGGTCCCCAGATAGGGAACGTATGTATCAGTATGTGCTCACAAGTCACCCAAGTGCAAGTATTCACACAAAAAAAAACGTGCCTCAGGATGCGATCTGTCGCAAGATCCTTTCTTTTTTTACACTTGATCTAAGCCAAAAGGCCTAGAGGGGATAACCGGGAAAGGGGTGGACCCAACCATGTCCCCTTCATGAGCACTCACATTACTCATAGGAATGGAAGGAAGGCTGGCAGCCAACCAGCCTCCCATACACTTTCTGGGTGGGTGGCAGTCAGCCACCCATACATACATACAGCACAGGCTAAACCCACATCATCACTTAAAAAAAGGACAGGCGACCATTGCACTCTGATGGAGCATTTAGCAATGCAATCCATAGCCTGGCTTTTGCCTGAACCCCCATCACTCCTCCTCTTGCATATAAGACAATATTTCAGATCTGCATATGAAAACAACACGCCTACCTTTGTTGCACATAGCTGCCTGCCTGTCTCTAGTTACCCCACTGGCTGTAGCTGCGTCCCTTCCGACATGGAATAACACCAACTGTAACGATAAACTGAAAATTAACAGTATAAACCTGCATCATTTTGGACTCTGGTATTTGCTGAATCCGGGTGACCTGACAATCGATGGTGGTGCCGCTGGTGATTCTGGCCTTCTTGGAATCTGTTGGGCCTATGTGTTAGCTCACACATCACTTGGGTATCCATGGTAACTACCACAACATGGTCATCTGCAGTTTACATCTAGCCCGTGGCATTGAATGGCATTTTAAAAGTGCTAAGGGTCCTGGTGCAATAATCCTCCCATGAGGATCAGCCTCAACGGCTTTGTAGATTGCACTCATGTCAGCAACTCCATATACATTTTTTTTTCTTCATGCTTCTTTCTTCATCCTTTTTTCTTTCTGTCATTCAGACTTTCATTCATTCGATCTCTCTCACTCACTTGCTTTAACTCATTTGTTCTCACTCACTCACTCACTCACTCAATCACTCACTCACTCATTCACTCTCACTCACTCTCACTCTCTCACTCACTCGCTCACTAAGTCAGTCTCTCTCTCTCTCTCTCTTTTTCTTTTTATATATATTTTTTTCCGTCTTCTTCTTCTTCTTCTTCTTCTTCAGACCCTGTCATAGCACTAATGCCTTTCCAATACCACCAGCAGATGGAGACACTCCATTGCAACATTGGTTGTGAGCAGCAGTTTCTAAAAACAAATGCCTCATGGCGGATTTCCCATCCATCAATGGATGGTAAATTTTGTTTTTATCATTCACTGACCACAGAAACCAATGCATGGTCAAGCAACAGCAATGACACACCCTTGTGTATAGGCATGAGACCCTCATGTCATTTAACAGGATTCAGCACCACCCACAAGACAGCTACCTGACATGTCATGTCAAACCTGCACAGGTGTGCTAGATTATTATTATTTAGTTTTATTTTATTTTTTTACACCAATCAGTGTGCAAACATGGTCATTAAAACGCTAAATGAATAGACGTTCATAAACCAGTCAGTGCAACTCATCATTTTGGTCTCCAATTCTCAAACTCAAATTCTCACCCACGGAGGATTAAATGAGAATCTTTCTTGTTTAACACTGGAATGGGGTGGTGCACTGTTCACTACCCGAAGATACTGCCACATCGGGTCAATGCATAGGGCGACAGAAGCAAGCTTCCAAATCAGCTCCCTTTCTCAAAAATCCATTTAATTTATGGTCCCCAGATAGGGAACGTATGTATCAGTATGTGCTCACAAGTCACCCAAGTGCAAGTATTCACACAAAAAAAAAACGTGCCTCAGGATGCGATCTGTCGCAAGATCCTTTCTTTTTTTACACTTGATCTAAGCCAAAAGGCCTAGAGGGGATAACCGGGAAAGGGGTGGACCCAACCATGTCCCCTTCATGAGCACTCACATTACTCATAGGAATGGAAGGAAGGCTGGCAGCCAACCAGCCTCCCATACACTTTCTGGGTGGGTGGCAGTCAGCCACCCATACATACATACAGCACAGGCTAAACCCACATCATCACTTAAAAAAAGGACAGGCGACCATTGCACTCTGATGGAGCATTTAGCAATGCAATCCATAGCCTGGCTTTTGCCTGAACCCCCATCACTCCTCCTCTTGCATATAAGACAATATTTCAGATCTGCATATGAAAACAACACGCCTACCTTTGTTGCACATAGCTGCCTGCCTGTCTCTAGTTACCCCACTGGCTGTAGCTGCGTCCCTTCCGACATGGAATAACACCAACTGTAACGATAAACTGAAAATTAACAGTATAAACCTGCATCATTTTGGACTCTGGTATTTGCTGAATCCGGGTGACCTGACAATCGATGGTGGTGCCGCTGGTGATTCTGGCCTTCTTGGAATCTGTTGGGCCTATGTGTTAGCTCACACATCACTTGGGTATCCATGGTAACTACCACAACATGGTCATCTGCAGTTTACATCTAGCCCGTGGCATTGAATGGCATTTTAAAAGTGCTAAGGGTCCTGGTGCAATAATCCTCCCATGAGGATCAGCCTCAACGGCTTTGTAGATTGCACTCATGTCAGCAACTCCATATACATTTTTTTTTCTTCATGCTTCTTTCTTCATCCTTTTTTCTTTCTGTCATTCAGACTTTCATTCATTCGATCTCTCTCACTCACTTGCTTTAACTCATTTGTTCTCACTCACTCACTCACTCACTCACTCACTCAATCACTCACTCACTCATTCACTCTCACTCACTCTCACTCTCTCACTCACTCGCTCACTAAGTCAGTCTCTCTCTCTCTCTCTCTTTTTCTTTTTATATATATTTTTTTCCGTCTTCTTCTTCTTCTTCTTCTTCTTCAGACCCTGTCATAGCACTAATGCCTTTCCAATACCACCAGCAGATGGAGACACTCCATTGCAACATTGGTTGTGAGCAGCAGTTTCTAAAAACAAATGCCTCATGGCGGATTTCCCATCCATCAATGGATGGTAAATTTTGTTTTTATCATTCACTGACCACAGAAACCAATGCATGGTCAAGCAACAGCAATGACACACCCTTGTGTATAGGCATGAGACCCTCATGTCATTTAACAGGATTCAGCACCACCCACAAGACAGCTACCTGACATGTCATGTCAAACCTGCACAGGTGTGCTAGATTATTATTATTTAGTTTTATTTTATTTTTTTACACCAATCAGTGTGCAAACATGGTCATTAAAACGCTAAATGAATAGACGTTCATAAACCAGTCAGTGCAACTCATCATTTTGGTCTCCAATTCTCAAACTCAAATTCTCACCCACGGAGGATTAAATGAGAATCTTTCTTGTTTAACACTGGAATGGGGTGGTGCACTGTTCACTACCCGAAGATACTGCCACATCGGGTCAATGCATAGGGCGACAGAAGCAAGCTTCCAAATCAGCTCCCTTTCTCAAAAATCCATTTAATTTATGGTCCCCAGATAGGGAACGTATGTATCAGTATGTGCTCACAAGTCACCCAAGTGCAAGTATTCACACAAAAAAAAAACGTGCCTCAGGATGCAATCTGTCGCAAGATCCTTTCTTTTTTTACACTTGATCTAAGCCAAAAGGCCTAGAGGGGATAACCGGGAAAGGGGTGGACCCAACCATGTCCCCTTCATGAGCACTCACATTACTCATAGGAATGGAAGGAAGGCTGGCAGCCAACCAGCCTCCCATACACTTTCTGGGTGGGTGGCAGTCAGCCACCCATACATACATACAGCACAGGCTAAACCCACATCATCACTTAAAAAAAGGACAGGCGACCATTGCACTCTGATGGAGCATTTAGCAATGCAATCCATAGCCTGGCTTTTGCCTGAACCCCCATCACTCCTCCTCTTGCATATAAGACAATATTTCAGATCTGCATATGAAAACAACACGCCTACCTTTGTTGCACATAGCTGCCTGCCTGTCTCTAGTTACCCCACTGGCTGTAGCTGCGTCCCTTCCGACATGGAATAACACCAACTGTAACGATAAACTGAAAATTAACAGTATAAACCTGCATCATTTTGGACTCTGGTATTTGCTGAATCCGGGTGACCTGACAATCGATGGTGGTGCCGCTGGTGATTCTGGCCTTCTTGGAATCTGTTGGGCCTATGTGTTAGCTCACACATCACTTGGGTATCCATGGTAACTACCACAACATGGTCATCTGCAGTTTACATCTAGCCCGTGGCATTGAATGGCATTTTAAAAGTGCTAAGGGTCCTGGTGCAATAATCCTCCCATGAGGATCAGCCTCAACGGCTTTGTAGATTGCACTCATGTCAGCAACTCCATATACATTTTTTTTTCTTCATGCTTCTTTCTTCATCCTTTTTTCTTTCTGTCATTCAGACTTTCATTCATTCGATCTCTCTCACTCACTTGCTTTAACTCATTTGTTCTCACTCACTCACTCACTCACTCAATCACTCACTCACTCATTCACTCTCACTCACTCTCACTCTCTCACTCACTCGCTCACTAAGTCAGTCTCTCTCTCTCTCTTTTTCTTTTTATATATATTTTTTTCCGTCTTCTTCTTCTTCTTCTTCAGACCCTGTCATAGCACTAATGCCTTTCCAATACCACCAGCAGATGGAGACACTCCATTGCAACATTGGTTGTGAGCAGCAGTTTCTAAAAACAAATGCCTCATGGCGGATTTCCCATCCATCAATGGATGGTAAATTTTGTTTTTATCATTCACTGACCACAGAAACCAATGCATGGTCAAGCAACAGCAATGACACACCCTTGTGTATAGGCATGAGACCCTCATGTCATTTAACAGGATTCAGCACCACCCACAAGACAGCTACCTGTCATGTCATGTCAAACCTGCACAGGTGTGCTAGATTATTATTATTTAGTTTTATTTTATTTTTTTACACCAATCAGTGTGCAAACATGGTCATTAAAACGCTAAATGAATAGACGTTCATAAACCAGTCAGTGCAACTCATCATTTTGGTCTCCAATTCTCAAACTCAAATTCTCACCCACGGAGGATTAAATGAGAATCTTTCTTGTTTAACACTGGAATGGGGTGGTGCACTGTTCACTACCCGAAGATACTGCCACATCGGGTCAATGCATAGGGCGACAGAAGCAAGCTTCCAAATCAGCTCCCTTTCTCAAAAATCCATTTAATTTATGGTCCCCAGATAGGGAACGTATGTATCAGTATGTGCTCACAAGTCACCCAAGTGCAAGTATTCACACAAAAAAAAACGTGCCTCAGGATGCGATCTGTCGCAAGATCCTTTCTTTTTTTACACTTGATCTAAGCCAAAAGGCCTAGAGGGGATAACCGGGAAAGGGGTGGACCCAACCATGTCCCCTTCATGAGCACTCACATTACTCATAGGAATGGAAGGAAGGCTGGCAGCCAACCAGCCTCCCATACACTTTCTGGGTGGGTGGCAGTCAGCCACCCATACATACATACAGCACAGGCTAAACCCACATCATCACTTAAAAAAAGGACAGGCGACCATTGCACTCTGATGGAGCATTTAGCAATGCAATCCATAGCCTGGCTTTTGCCTGAACCCCCATCACTCCTCCTCTTGCATATAAGACAATATTTCAGATCTGCATATGAAAACAACACGCCTACCTTTGTTGCACATAGCTGCCTGCCTGTCTCTAGTTACCCCACTGGCTGTAGCTGCGTCCCTTCCGACATGGAATAACACCAACTGTAACGATAAACTGAAAATTAACAGTATAAACCTGCATCATTTTGGACTCTGGTATTTGCTGAATACAGGTGACCTGACAATCGATGGTGGTGCCGCTGGTGATTCTGGCCTTCTTGGAATCTGTTGGGCCTATGTGTTAGCTCACACATCACTTGGGTATCCATGGTAACTACCACAACATGGTCATCTGCAGTTTACATCTAGCCCGTGGCATTGAATGGCATTTTAAAAGTGCTAAGGGTCCTGGTGCAATAATCCTCCCATGAGGATCAGCCTCAACGGCTTTGTAGATTGCACTCATGTCAGCAACTCCATATACATTTTTTTTTCTTCATGCTTCTTTCTTCATCCTTTTTTCTTTCTGTCATTCAGACTTTCATTCATTCGATCTCTCTCACTCACTTGCTTTAACTCATTTGTTCTCACTCACTCACTCACTCACTCACTCAATCACTCACTCACTCATTCACTCTCACTCACTCTCACTCTCTCACTCACTCGCTCACTAAGTCAGTCTCTCTCTCTCTCTCTCTTTTTCTTTTTATATATATTTTTTTCCGTCTTCTTCTTCTTCTTCTTCTTCTTCTTCTTCAGACCCTGTCATAGCACTAATGCCTTTCCAATACCACCAGCAGATGGAGACACTCCATTGCAACATTGGTTGTGAGCAGCAGTTTCTAAAAACAAATGCCTCATGGCGGATTTCCCATCCATCAATGGATGGTAAATTTTGTTTTTATCATTCACTGACCACAGAAACCAATGCATGGTCAAGCAACAGCAATGACACACCCTTGTGTATAGGCATGAGACCCTCATGTCATTTAACAGGATTCAGCACCACCCACAAGACAGCTACCTGACATGTCATGTCAAACCTGCACAGGTGTGCTAGATTATTATTATTTAGTTTTATTTTATTTTTTTACACCAATCAGTGTGCAAACATGGTCATTAAAACGCTAAATGAATAGACGTTCATAAACCAGTCAGTGCAACTCATCATTTTGGTCTCCAATTCTCAAACTCAAATTCTCACCCACGGAGGATTAAATGAGAATCTTTCTTGTTTAACACTGGAATGGGGTGGTGCACTGTTCACTACCCGAAGATACTGCCACATCGGGTCAATGCATAGGGCGACAGAAGCAAGCTTCCAAATCAGCTCCCTTTCTCAAAAATCCATTTAATTTATGGTCCCCAGATAGGGAACGTATGTATCAGTATGTGCTCACAAGTCACCCAAGTGCAAGTATTCACACAAAAAAAAACGTGCCTCAGGATGCGATCTGTCGCAAGATCCTTTCTTTTTTTACACTTGATCTAAGCCAAAAGGCCTAGAGGGGATAACCGGCAAAGGGGTGGACCCAACCATGTCCCCTTCATGAGCACTCACATTACTCATAGGAATGGAAGGAAGGCTGGCAGCCAACCAGCCTCCCATACACTTTCTGGGTGGGTGGCAGTCAGCCACCCATACATACATACAGCACAGGCTAAACCCACATCATCACTTAAAAAAAGGACAGGCGACCATTGCACTCTGATGGAGCATTTAGCAATGCAATCCATAGCCTGGCTTTTGCCTGAACCCCCATCACTCCTCCTCTTGCATATAAGACAATATTTCAGATCTGCATATGAAAACAACACGCCTACCTTTGTTGCACATAGCTGCCTGCCTGTCTCTAGTTACCCCACTGGCTGTAGCTGCGTCCCTTCCGACATGGAATAACACCAACTGTAACGATAAACTGAAAATTAACAGTATAAACCTGCATCATTTTGGACTCTGGTATTTGCTGAATCCGGGTGACCTGACAATCGATGGTGGTGCCGCTGGTGATTCTGGCCTTCTTGGAATCTGTTGGGCCTATGTGTTAGCTCACACATCACTTGGGTATCCATGGTAACTACCACAACATGGTCATCTGCAGTTTACATCTAGCCCGTGGCATTGAATGGCATTTTAAAAGTGCTAAGGGTCCTGGTGCAATAATCCTCCCATGAGGATCAGCCTCAACGGCTTTGTAGATTGCACTCATGTCAGCAACTCCATATACATTTTTTTTTCTTCATGCTTCTTTCTTCATCCTTTTTTCTTTCTGTCATTCAGACTTTCATTCATTCGATCTCTCTCACTCACTTGCTTTAACTCATTTGTTCTCACTCACTCACTCACTCACTCAATCACTCACTCACT
Source organism: Hyla sarda (assembly GCF_029499605.1). Classification (NCBI taxonomy): domain Eukaryota; kingdom Metazoa; phylum Chordata; class Amphibia; order Anura; family Hylidae; genus Hyla; species Hyla sarda. The sequence goes on from NW_026607871.1 coordinate 80,710, forward strand.
CATTCACTCTCACTCACTCTCACTCTCTCACTCATTCGCTCACTAAGTCAGTCTCTCTCCCTCTCTCTCTTTTTCTTTTTATATATATTTTTTTCCGTCTTCTTCTTCTTCTTCTTCTTCTTCTTCTTCAGACCCTGTCATAGCACTAATGCCTTTCCAATACCACCAGCAGATGGAGACACTCCATTGCAACATTGGTTGTGAGCAGCAGTTTCTAAAAACAAATGCCTCATGGCGGATTTCCCATCCATCAATGGATGGTAAATTTTGTTTTTATCATTCACTGACCACAGAAACCAATGCATGGTCAAGCAACAGCAATGACACACCCTTGTGTATAGGCATGAGACCCTCATGTCATTTAACAGGATTCAGCACCACCCACAAGACAGCTACCTGTCATGTCATGTCAAACCTGCACAGGTGTGCTAGATTATTATTATTTAGTTTTATTTTATTTTTTTACACCAATCAGTGTGCAAACATGGTCATTAAAACGCTAAATGAATAGACGTTCATAAACCAGTCAGTGCAACTCATCATTTTGGTCTCCAATTCTCAAACTCAAATTCTCACCCACGGAGGATTAAATGAGAATCTTTCTTGTTTAACACTGGAATGGGGTGGTGCACTGTTCACTACCCGAAGATACTGCCACATCGGGTCAATGCATAGGGCGACAGAAGCAAGCTTCCAAATCAGCTCCCTTTCTCAAAAATCCATTTAATTTATGGTCCCCAGATAGGGAACGTATGTATCAGTATGTGCTCACAAGTCACCCAAGTGCAAGTATTCACACAAAAAAAAACGTGCCTCAGGATGCGATCTGTCGCAAGATCCTTTCTTTTTTTACACTTGATCTAAGCCAAAAGGCCTAGAGGGGATAACCGGGAAAGGGGTGGACCCAACCATGTCCCCTTCATGAGCACTCACATTACTCATAGGAATGGAAGGAAGGCTGGCAGCCAACCAGCCTCCCATACACTTTCTGGGTGGGTGGCAGTCAGCCACCCATACATACATACAGCACAGGCTAAACCCACATCATCACTTAAAAAAAGGACAGGCGACCATTGCACTCTGATGGAGCATTTAGCAATGCAATCCATAGCCTGGCTTTTGCCTGAACCCCCATCACTCCTCCTCTTGCATATAAGACAATATTTCAGATCTGCATATGAAAACAACACGCCTACCTTTGTTGCACATAGCTGCCTGCCTGTCTCTAGTTACCCCACTGGCTGTAGCTGCGTCCCTTCCGACATGGAATAACACCAACTGTAACGATAAACTGAAAATTAACAGTATAAACCTGCATCATTTTGGACTCTGGTATTTGCTGAATCCGGGTGACCTGACAATCGATGGTGGTGCCGCTGGTGATTCTGGCCTTCTTGGAATCTGTTGGGCCTATGTGTTAGCTCACACATCACTTGGGTATCCATGGTAACTACCACAACATGGTCATCTGCAGTTTACATCTAGCCCGTGGCATTGAATGGCATTTTAAAAGTGCTAAGGGTCCTGGTGCAATAATCCTCCCATGAGGATCAGCCTCAACGGCTTTGTAGATTGCACTCATGTCAGCAACTCCATATACATTTTTTTTTCTTCATGCTTCTTTCTTCATCCTTTTTTCTTTCTGTCATTCAGACTTTCATTCATTCGATCTCTCTCACTCACTTGCTTTAACTCATTTGTTCTCACTCACTCACTCACTCACTCACTCACTCACTCATTCACTCTCACTCACTCTCACTCTCTCACTCATTCGCTCACTAAGTCAGTCTCTCTCCCTCTCTCTCTTTTTCTTTTTATATATATTTTTTTCCGTCTTCTTCTTCTTCTTCTTCTTCTTCTTCTTCTTCAGACCCTGTCATAGCACTAATGCCTTTCCAATACCACCAGCAGATGGAGACACTCCATTGCAACATTGGTTGTGAGCAGCAGTTTCTAAAAACAAATGCCTCATGGCAGATTTCCCATCCATCAATGGATGGTAAATTTTGTTTTTATCATTCACTGACCACAGAAACCAATGCATGGTCAAGCAACAGCAATGACACACCCTTGTGTATAGGCATGAGACCCTCATGTCATTTAACAGGATTCAGCACCACCCACAAGACAGCTACCTGTCATGTCATGTCAAACCTGCACAGGTGTGCTAGATTATTATTATTTAGTTTTATTTTATTTTTTTACACCAATCAGTGTGCAAACATGGTCATTAAAACGCTAAATGAATAGACGTTCATAAACCAGTCAGTGCAACTCATCATTTTGGTCTCCAATTCTCAAACTCAAATTCTCACCCACGGAGGATTAAATGAGAATCTTTCTTGTTTAACACTGGAATGGGGTGGTGCACTGTTCACTACCCGAAGATACTGCCACATCGGGTCAATGCATAGGGCGACAGAAGCAAGCTTCCAAATCAGCTCCCTTTCTCAAAAATCCATTTAATTTATGGTCCCCAGATAGGGAACGTATGTATCAGTATGTGCTCACAAGTCACCCAAGTGCAAGTATTCACACAAAAAAAAACGTGCCTCAGGATGCGATCTGTCGCAAGATCCTTTCTTTTTTTACACTTGATCTAAGCCAAAAGGCCTAGAGGGGATAACCGGGAAAGGGGTGGACCCAACCATGTCCCCTTCATGAGCACTCACATTACTCATAGGAATGGAAGGAAGGCTGGCAGCCAACCAGCCTCCCATACACTTTCTGGGTGGGTGGCAGTCAGCCACCCATACATACATACAGCACAGGCTAAACCCACATCATCACTTAAAAAAAGGACAGGCGACCATTGCACTCTGATGGAGCATTTAGCAATGCAATCCATAGCCTGGCTTTTGCCTGAACCCCCATCACTCCTCCTCTTGCATATAAGACAATATTTCAGATCTGCATATGAAAACAACACGCCTACCTTTGTTGCACATAGCTGCCTGCCTGTCTCTAGTTACCCCACTGGCTGTAGCTGCGTCCCTTCCGACATGGAATAACACCAACTGTAACGATAAACTGAAAATTAACAGTATAAACCTGCATCATTTTGGACTCTGGTATTTGCTGAATCCGGGTGACCTGACAATCGATGGTGGTGCCGCTGGTGATTCTGGCCTTCTTGGAATCTGTTGGGCCTATGTGTTAGCTCACACATCACTTGGGTATCCATGGTAACTACCACAACATGGTCATCTGCAGTTTACATCTAGCCCGTGGCATTGAATGGCATTTTAAAAGTGCTAAGGGTCCTGGTGCAATAATCCTCCCATGAGGATCAGCCTCAACGGCTTTGTAGATTGCACTCATGTCAGCAACTCCAAATACATTTTTTTTTCTTCATGCTTCTTTCTTCATCCTTTTTTCTTTCTGTCATTCAGACTTTCATTCATTCGATCTCTCTCACTCACTTGCTTTAACTCATTTGTTCTCACTCACTCACTCACTCACTCAATCACTCACTCACTCATTCACTCTCACTCACTCTCACTCTCTCACTCACTCGCTCACTAAGTCAGTCTCTCTCTCTCTCTCTCTTTTTCTTTTTATATATATTTTTTCCGTCTTCTTCTTCTTCTTCTTCTTCTTCTTCTTCAGACCCTGTCATAGCACTAATGCCTTTCCAATACCACCAGCAGATGGAGACACTCCATTGCAACATTGGTTGTGAGCAGCAGTTTCTAAAAACAAATGCCTCATGGCGGATTTCCCATCCATCAATGGATGGTAAATTTTGTTTTTATCATTCACTGACCACAGAAACCAATGCATGGTCAAGCAACAGCAATGACACACCCTTGTGTATAGGCATGAGACCCTCATGTCATTTAACAGGATTCAGCACCACCCACAAGACAGCTACCTGTCATGTCATGTCAAACCTGCACAGGTGTGCTAGATTATTATTATTTAGTTTTATTTTATTTTTTTACACCAATCAGTGTGCAAACATGGTCATTAAAACGCTAAATGAATAGACGTTCATAAACCAGTCAGTGCAACTCATCATTTTGGTCTCCAATTCTCAAACTCAAATTCTCACCCACGGAGGATTAAATGAGAATCTTTCTTGTTTAACACTGGAATGGGGTGGTGCACTGTTCACTACCCGAAGATACTGCCACATCGGGTCAATGCATAGGGCGACAGAAGCAAGCTTCCAAATCAGCTCCCTTTCTCAAAAATCCATTTAATTTATGGTCCCCAGATAGGGAACGTATGTATCAGTATGTGCTCACAAGTCACCCAAGTGCAAGTATTCACACAAAAAAAAACGTGCCTCAGGATGCGATCTGTCGCAAGATCCTTTCTTTTTTTACACTTGATCTAAGCCAAAAGGCCTAGAGAGGATAACCGGGAAAGGGGTGGACCCAACCATGTCCCCTTCATGAGCACTCACATTACTCATAGGAATGGAAGGAAGGCTGGCAGCCAACCAGCCTCCCATACACTTTCTGGGTGGGTGGCAGTCAGCCACCCATACATACATACAGCACAGGCTAAACCCACATCATCACTTAAAAAAAGGACAGGCGACCATTGCACTCTGATGGAGCATTTAGCAATGCAATCCATAGCCTGGCTTTTGCCTGAACCCCCATCACTCCTCCTCTTGCATATAAGACAATATTTCAGATCTGCATATGAAAACAACACGCCTACCTTTGTTGCACATAGCTGCCTGCCTGTCTCTAGTTACCCCACTGGCTGTAGCTGCGTCCCTTCCGACATGGAATAACACCAACTGTAACGATAAACTGAAAATTAACAGTATAAACCTGCATCATTTTGGACTCTGGTATTTGCTGAATCCGGGTGACCTGACAATCGATGGTGGTGCCGCTGGTGATTCTGGCCTTCTTGGAATCTGTTGGGCCTATGTGTTAGCTCACACATCACTTGGGTATCCATGGTAACTACCACAACATGGTCATCTGCAGTTTACATCTAGCCCGTGGCATTGAATGGCATTTTAAAAGTGCTAAGGGTCCTGGTGCAATAATCCTCCCATGAGGATCAGCCTCAACGGCTTTGTAGATTGCACTCATGTCAGCAACTCCATATACATTTTTTTTTCTTCATGCTTCTTTCTTCATCCTTTTTTCTTTCTGTCATTCAGACTTTCATTCATTCGATCTCTCTCACTCACTTGCTTTAACTCATTTGTTCTCACTCACTCACTCACTCACTCAATCACTCACTCACTCATTCACTCTCACTCACTCTCACTCTCTCACTCACTCGCTCACTAAGTCAGTCTCTCTCTCTCTCTCTCTTTTTCTTTTTATATATATTTTTTTCCGTCTTCTTCTTCTTCTTCTTCTTCAGACCCTGTCATAGCACTAATGCCTTTCCAATACCACCAGCAGATGGAGACACTCCATTGCAACATTGGTTGTGAGCAGCAGTTTCTAAAAACAAATGCCTCATGGCGGATTTCCCATCCATCAATGGATGGTAAATTTTGTTTTTATCATTCACTGACCACAGAAACCAATGCATGGTCAAGCAACAGCAATGACACACCCTTGTGTATAGGCATGAGACCCTCATGTCATTTAACAGGATTCAGCACCACCCACAAGACAGCTACCTGTCATGTCATGTCAAACCTGCACAGGTGTGCTAGATTATTATTATTTAGTTTTATTTTATTTTTTTACACCAATCAGTGTGCAAACATGGTCATTAAAACGCTAAATGAATAGACGTTCATAAACCAGTCAGTGCAACTCATCATTTTGGTCTCCAATTCTCAAACTCAAATTCTCACCCACGGAGGATTAAATGAGAATCTTTCTTGTTTAACACTGGAATGGGGTGGTGCACTGTTCACTACCCGAAGATACTGCCACATCAGGTCAATGCATAGGGCGACAGAAGCAAGCTTCCAAATCAGCTCCCTTTCTCAAAAATCCATTTAATTTATGGTCCCCAGATAGGGAACGTATGTATCAGTATGTGCTCACAAGTCACCCAAGTGCAAGTATTCACACAAAAAAAAACGTGCCTCAGGATGCGATCTGTCGCAAGATCCTTTCTTTTTTTACACTTGATCTAAGCCAAAAGGCCTAGAGGGGATAACCGGGAAAGGGGTGGACCCAACCATGTCCCCTTCATGAGCACTCACATTACTCATAGGAATGGAAGGAAGGCTGGCAGCCAACCAGCCTCCCATACACTTTCTGGGTGGGTGGCAGTCAGCCACCCATACATACATACAGCACAGGCTAAACCCACATCATCACTTAAAAAAAGGACAGGCGACCATTGCACTCTGATGGAGCATTTAGCAATGCAATCCATAGCCTGGCTTTTGCCTGAACCCCCATCACTCCTCCTCTTGCATATAAGACAATATTTCAGATCTGCTTATGAAAACAACACGCCTACCTTTGTTGCACATAGCTGCCTGCCTGTCTCTAGTTACCCCACTGGCTGTAGCTGCGTCCCTTCCGACATGGAATAACACCAACTGTAACGATAAACTGAAAATTAACAGTATAAACCTGCATCATTTTGGACTCTGGTATTTGCTGAATCCGGGTGACCTGACAATCGATGGTGGTGCCGCTGGTGATTCTGGCCTTCTTGGAATCTGTTGGGCCTATGTGTTAGCTCACACATCACTTGGGTATCCATGGTAACTACCACAACATGGTCATCTGCAGTTTACATCTAGCCCGTGGCATTGAATGGCATTTTAAAAGTGCTAAGGGTCCTGGTGCAATAATCCTCCCATGAGGATCAGCCTCAACGGCTTTGTAGATTGCACTCATGTCAGCAACTCCATATACATTTTTTTTTCTTCATGCTTCTTTCTTCATCCTTTTTTCTTTCTGTCATTCAGACTTTCATTCATTCGATCTCTCTCACTCACTTGCTTTAACTCATTTGTTCTCACTCACTCACTCACTCACTCAATCACTCACTCACTCATTCACTCTCACTCACTCTCACTCTCTCACTCACTCGCTCACTAAGTCAGTCTCTCTCTCTCTCTCTCTTTTTCTTTTTATATATATTTTTTTCCGTCTTCTTCTTCTTCTTCTTCTTCAGACCCTGTCATAGCACTAATGCCTTTCCAATACCACCAGCAGATGGAGACACTCCATTGCAACATTGGTTGTGAGCAGCAGTTTCTAAAAACAAATGCCTCATGGCGGATTTCCCATCCATCAATGGATGGTAAATTTTGTTTTTATCATTCACTGACCACAGAAACCAATGCATGGTCAAGCAACAGCAATGACACACCCTTGTGTATAGGCATGAGACCCTCATGTCATTTAACAGGATTCAGCACCACCCACAAGACAGCTACCTGTCATGTCATGTCAAACCTGCACAGGTGTGCTAGATTATTATTATTTAGTTTTATTTTATTTTTTTACACCAATCAGTGTGCAAACATGGTCATTAAAACGCTAAATGAATAGACGTTCATAAACCAGTCAGTGCAACTCATCATTTTGGTCTCCAATTCTCAAACTCAAATTCTCACCCACGGAGGATTAAATGAGAATCTTTCTTGTTTAACACTGGAATGGGGTGGTGCACTGTTCACTACCCGAAGATACTGCCACATCAGGTCAATGCATAGGGCGACAGAAGCAAGCTTCCAAATCAGCTCCCTTTCTCAAAAATCCATTTAATTTATGGTCCCCAGATAGGGAACGTATGTATCAGTATGTGCTCACAAGTCACCCAAGTGCAAGTATTCACACAAAAAAAAACGTGCCTCAGGATGCGATCTGTCGCAAGATCCTTTCTTTTTTTACACTTGATCTAAGCCAAAAGGCCTAGAGGGGATAACCGGGAAAGGGGTGGACCCAACCATGTCCCCTTCATGAGCACTCACATTACTCATAGGAATGGAAGGAAGGCTGGCAGCCAACCAGCCTCCCATACACTTTCTGGGTGGGTGGCAGTCAGCCACCCATACATACATACAGCACAGGCTAAACCCACATCATCACTTAAAAAAAGGACAGGCGACCATTGCACTCTGATGGAGCATTTAGCAATGCAATCCATAGCCTGGCTTTTGCCTGAACCCCCATCACTCCTCCTCTTGCATATAAGACAATATTTCAGATCTGCATATGAAAACAACACGCCTACCTTTGTTGCACATAGCTGCCTGCCTGTCTCTAGTTACCCCACTGGCTGTAGCTGCGTCCCTTCCGACATGGAATAACACCAACTGTAACGATAAACTGAAAATTAACAGTATAAACCTGCATCATTTTGGACTCTGGTATTTGCTGAATCCGGGTGACCTGACAATCGATGGTGGTGCCGCTGGTGATTCTGGCCTTCTTGGAATCTGTTGGGCCTATGTGTTAGCTCACACATCACTTGGGTATCCATGGTAACTACCACAACATGGTCATCTGCAGTTTACATCTAGCCCGTGGCATTGAATGGCATTTTAAAAGTGCTAAGGGTCCTGGTGCAATAATCCTCCCATGAGGATCAGCCTCAACGGCTTTGTAGATTGCACTCATGTCAGCAACTCCATATACATTTTTTTTTCTTCATGCTTCTTTCTTCATCCTTTTTTCTTTCTGTCATTCAGACTTTCATTCATTCGATCTCTCTCACTCACTTGCTTTAACTCATTTGTTCTCACTCACTCACTCACTCACTCACTCAATCACTCACTCATTCACTCTCACTCACTCTCACTCTCTCACTCACTCGCTCACTAAGTCAGTCTCTCTCTCTCTCTCTCTTTTTCTTTTTATATATATTTTTTTCCGTCTTCTTCTTCTTCTTCTTCTTCTTCTTCTTCTTCAGACCCTGTCATAGCACTAATGCCTTTCCAATACCACCAGCAGATGGAGACACTCCATTGCAACATTGGTTGTGAGCAGCAGTTTCTAAAAACAAATGCCTCATGGCGGATTTCCCATCCATCAATGGATGGTAAATTTTGTTTTTATCATTCACTGACCACAGAAACCAATGCATGGTCAAGCAACAGCAATGACACACCCTTGTGTATAGGCATGAGACCCTCATGTCATTTAACAGGATTCAGCACCACCCACAAGACAGCTACCTGTCATGTCATGTCAAACCTGCACAGGTGTGCTAGATTATTATTATTTAGTTTTATTTTATTTTTTTACACCAATCAGTGTGCAAACATGGTCATTAAAACGCTAAATGAATAGACGTTCATAAACCAGTCAGTGCAACTCATCATTTTGGTCTCCAATTCTCAAACTCAAATTCTCACCCACGGAGGATTAAATGAGAATCTTTCTTGTTTAACACTGGAATGGGGTGGTGCACTGTTCACTACCCGAAGATACTGCCACATCGGGTCAATGCATAGGGCGACAGAAGCAAGCTTCCAAATCAGCTCCCTTTCTCAAAAATCCATTTAATTTATGGTCCCCAGATAGGGAACGTATGTATCAGTATGTGCTCACAAGTCACCCAAGTGCAAGTATTCACACAAAAAAAAAACGTGCCTCAGGATGCGATCTGTCGCAAGATCCTTTCTTTTTTTACACTTGATCTATGCCAAAAGGCCTAGAGGGGATAACCGGGAAAGGGGTGGACCCAACCATGTCCCCTTCATGAGCACTCACATTACTCATAGGAATGGAAGGAAGGCTGGCAGCCAACCAGCCTCCCATACACTTTCTGGGTGGGTGGCAGTCAGCCACCCATACATACATACAGCACAGGCTAAACCCACATCATCACTTAAAAAAAGGACAGGCGACCATTGCACTCTGATGGAGCATTTAGCAATGCAATCCATAGCCTGGCTTTTGCCTGAACCCCCATCACTCCTCCTCTTGCATATAAGACAATATTTCAGATCTGCATATGAAAACAACACGCCTACCTTTGTTGCACATAGCTGCCTGCCTGTCTCTAGTTACCCCACTGGCTGTAGCTGCGTCCCTTCCGACATGGAATAACACCAACTGTAACGATAAACTGAAAATTAACAGTATAAACCTGCATCATTTTGGACTCTGGTATTTGCTGAATCCGGGTGACCTGACAATCGATGGTGGTGCCGCTGGTGATTCTGGCCTTCTTGGAATCTGTTGGGCCTATGTGTTAGCTCACACATCACTTGGGTATCCATGGTAACTACCACAACATGGTCATCTGCAGTTTACATCTAGCCCATGGCATTGAATGGCATTTTAAAAGTGCTAAGGGTCCTGGTGCAATAATCCTCCCATGAGGATCAGCCTCAACGGCTTTGTAGATTGCACTCATGTCAGCAACTCCATATACATTTTTTTTTTCTTCATGCTTCTTTCTTCATCCTTTTTTCTTTCTGTCATTCAGACTTTCATTCATTCGATCTCTCTCACTCACTTGCTTTAACTCATTTGTTCTCACTCACTCACTCACTCACTCAATCACTCACTCACTCATTCACTCTCACTCACTCTCACTCTCTCACTCACTCGCTCACTAAGTCAGTCTCTCTCTCTCTCTCTCTCTTTTTCTTTTTATATATATTTTTTTCCGTCTTCTTCTTCTTCTTCTTCTTCTTCAGACCCTGTCATAGCACTAATGCCTTTCCAATACCACCAGCAGATGGAGACACTCCATTGCAACATTGGTTGTGAGCAGCAGTTTCTAAAAACAAATGCCTCATGGCGGATTTCCCATCCATCAATGGATGGTAAATTTTGTTTTTATCATTCACTGACCACAGAAACCAATGCATGGTCAAGCAACAGCAATGACACACCCTTGTGTATAGGCATGAGACCCTCATGTCATTTAACAGGATTCAGCACCACCCACAAGACAGCTACCTGTCATGTCATGTCAAACCTGCACAGGTGTGCTAGATTATTATTATTTAGTTTTATTTTATTTTTTTACACCAATCAGTGTGCAAACATGGTCATTAAAACGCTAAATGAATAGACGTTCATAAACCAGTCAGTGCAACTCATCATTTTGGTCTCCAATTCTCAAACTCAAATTCTCACCCACGGAGGATTAAATGAGAATCTTTCTTGTTTAACACTGGAATGGGGTGGTGCACTGTTCACTACCCGAAGATACTGCCACATCGGGTCAATGCATAGGGCGACAGAAGCAAGCTTCCAAATCAGCTCCCTTTCTCAAAAATCCATTTAATTTATGGTCCCCAGATAGGGAACGTATGTATCAGTATGTGCTCACAAGTCACCCAAGTGCAAGTATTCACACAAAAAAAAACGTGCCTCAGGATGCGATCTGTCGCAAGATCCTTTCTTTTTTTACACTTGATCTAAGCCAAAAGGCCTAGAGGGGATAACCGGGAAAGGGGTGGACCCAACCATGTCCCCTTCATGAGCACTCACATTACTCATAGGAATGGAAGGAAGGCTGGCAGCCAACCAGCCTCCCATACACTTTCTGGGTGGGTGGCAGTCAGCCACCCATACATACATACAGCACAGGCTAAACCCACATCATCACTTAAAAAAAGGACAGGCGACCATTGCACTCTGATGGAGCATTTAGCAATGCAATCCATAGCCTGGCTTTTGCCTGAACCCCCATCACTCCTCCTCTTGCATATAAGACAATATTTCAGATCTGCATATGAAAACAACACGCCTACCTTTGTTGCACATAGCTGCCTGCCTGTCTCTAGTTACCCCACTGGCTGTAGCTGCGTCCCTTCCGACATGGAATAACACCAACTGTAACGATAAACTGAAAATTAACAGTATAAACCTGCATCATTTTGGACTCTGGTATTTGCTGAATCCGGGTGACCTGACAATCGATGGTGGTGCCGCTGGTGATTCTGGCCTTCTTGGAATCTGTTGGGCCTATGTGTTAGCTCACACATCACTTGGGTATCCATGGTAACTACCACAACATGGTCATCTGCAGTTTACATCTAGCCCGTGGCATTGAATGGCATTTTAAAAGTGCTAAGGGTCCTGGTGCAATAATCCTCCCATGAGGATCAGCCTCAACGGCTTTGTAGATTGCACTCATGTCAGCAACTCCATATACATTTTTTTTTCTTCATGCTTCTTTCTTCATCCTTTTTTCTTTCTGTCATTCAGACTTTCATTCATTCGATCTCTCTCACTCACTTGCTTTAACTCATTTGTTCTCACTCACTCACTCACTCACTCAATCACTCACTCACTCATTCACTCTCACTCACTCTCACTCTCTCACTCACTCGCTCACTAAGTCAGTCTCTCTCTCTCTCTTTTTCTTTTTATATATATTTTTTTCCGTCTTCTTCTTCTTCTTCTTCTTCTTCAGACCCTGTCATAGCACTAATGCCTTTCCAATACCACCAGCAGATGGAGACACTCCATTGCAACATTGGTTGTGAGCAGCAGTTTCTAAAAACAAATGCCTCATGGCGGATTTCCCATCCATCAATGGATGGTAAATTTTGTTTTTATCATTCACTGACCACAGAAACCAATGCATGGTCAAGCAACAGCAATGACACACCCTTGTGTATAGGCATGAGACCCTCATGTCATTTAACAGGATTCAGCACCACCCACAAGACAGCTACCTGTCATGTCATGTCAAACCTGCACAGGTGTGCTAGATTATTATTATTTAGTTTTATTTTATTTTTTTACACCAATCAGTGTGCAAACATGGTCATTAAAACGCTAAATGAATAGACGTTCATAAACCAGTCAGTGCAACTCATCATTTTGGTCTCCAATTCTCAAACTCAAATTCTCACCCACGGAGGATTAAATGAGAATCTTTCTTGTTTAACACTGGAATGGGGTGGTGCACTGTTCACTACCCGAAGATACTGCCACATCGGGTCAATGCATAGGGCGACAGAAGCAAGCTTCCAAATCAGCTCCCTTTCTCAAAAATCCATTTAATTTATGGTCCCCAGATAGGGAACGTATGTATCAGTATGTGCTCACAAGTCACCCAAGTGCAAGTATTCACACAAAAAAAAACGTGCCTCAGGATGCGATCTGTCGCAAGATCCTTTCTTTTTTTACACTTGATCTAAGCCAAAAGGCCTAGAGGGGATAACCGGGAAAGGGGTGGACCCAACCATGTCCCCTTCATGAGCACTCACATTACTCATAGGAATGGAAGGAAGGCTGGCAGCCAACCAGCCTCCCATACACTTTCTGGGTGGGTGGCAGTCAGCCACCCATACATACATACAGCACAGGCTAAACCCACATCATCACTTAAAAAAAGGACAGGCGACCATTGCACTCTGATGGAGCATTTAGCAATGCAATCCATAGCCTGGCTTTTGCCTGAACCCCCATCACTCCTCCTCTTGCATATAAGACAATATTTCAGATCTGCATATGAAAACAACACGCCTACCTTTGTTGCACATAGCTGCCTGCCTGTCTCTAGTTACCCCACTGGCTGTAGCTGCGTCCCTTCCGACATGGAATAACACCAACTGTAACGATAAACTGAAAATTAACAGTATAAACCTGCATCATTTTGGACTCTGGTATTTGCTGAATCCGGGTGACCTGACAATCGATGGTGGTGCCGCTGGTGATTCTGGCCTTCTTGGAATCTGTTGGGCCTATGTGTTAGCTCACACATCACTTGGGTATCCATGGTAACTACCACAACATGGTCATCTGCAGTTTACATCTAGCCCGTGGCATTGAATGGCATTTTAAAAGTGCTAAGGGTCCTGGTGCAATAATCCTCCCATGAGGATCAGCCTCAACGGCTTTGTAGATTGCACTCATGTCAGCAACTCCATATACATTTTTTTTTCTTCATGCTTCTTTCTTCATCCTTTTTTCTTTCTGTCATTCAGACTTTCATTCATTCGATCTCTCTCACTCACTTGCTTTAACTCATTTGTTCTCACTCACTCACTCTCTCACTCACTCAATCACTCACTCACTCATTCACTCTCACTCACTCTCACTCTCTCACTCACTCGCTCACTAAGTCAGTCTCTCTCTCTCTCTCTCTTTTTCTTTTTATATATATTTTTTTCCGTCTTCTTCTTCTTCTTCTTCTTCAGACCCTGTCATAGCACTAATGCCTTTCCAATACCACCAGCAGATGGAGACACTCCATTGCAACATTGGTTGTGAGCAGCAGTTTCTAAAAACAAATGCCTCATGGCGGATTTCCCATCCATCAATGGATGGTAAATTTTGTTTTTATCATTCACTGACCACAGAAACCAATGCATGGTCAAGCAACAGCAATGACACACCCTTGTGTATAGGCATGAGACCCTCATGTCATTTAACAGGATTCAGCACCACCCACAAGACAGCTACCTGTCATGTCATGTCAAACCTGCACAGGTGTGCTAGATTATTATTATTTAGTTTTATTTTATTTTTTTACACCAATCAGTGTGCAAACATGGTCATTAAAACGCTAAATGAATAGACGTTCATAAACCAGTCAGTGCAACTCATCATTTTGGTCTCCAATTCTCAAACTCAAATTCTCACCCACGGAGGATTAAATGAGAATCTTTCTTGTTTAACACTGGAATGGGGTGGTGCACTGTTCACTACCCGAAGATACTGCCACATCGGGTCAATGCATAGGGCGACAGAAGCAAGCTTCCAAATCAGCTCCCTTTCTCAAAAATCCATTTAATTTATGGTCCCCAGATAGGGAACGTATGTATCAGTATGTGCTCACAAGTCACCCAAGTGCAAGTATTCACACAAAAAAAAACGTGCCTCAGGATGCGATCTGTCGCAAGATCCTTTCTTTTTTTACACTTGATCTAAGCCAAAAGGCCTAGAGGGGATAACCGGGAAAGGGGTGGACCCAACCATGTCCCCTTCATGAGCACTCACATTACTCATAGGAATGGAAGGAAGGCTGGCAGCCAACCAGCCTCCCATACACTTTCTGGGTGGGTGGCAGTCAGCCACCCATACATACATACAGCACAGGCTAAACCCACATCATCACTTAAAAAAAGGACAGGCGACCATTGCACTCTGATGGAGCATTTAGCAATGCAATCCATAGCCTGGCTTTTGCCTGAACCCCCATCACTCCTCCTCTTGCATATAAGACAATATTTCAGATCTGCATATGAAAACAACACGCCTACCTTTGTTGCACATAGCTGCCTGCCTGTCTCTAGTTACCCCACTGGCTGTAGCTGCGTCCCTTCCGACATGGAATAACACCAACTGTAACGATAAACTGAAAATTAACAGTATTAACCTGCATCATTTTGGACTCTGGTATTTGCTGAATCCGGGTGACCTGACAATCGATGGTGGTGCCGCTGGTGATTCTGGCCTTCTTGGAATCTGTTGGGCCTATGTGTTAGCTCACACATCACTTGGGTATCCATGGTAACTACCACAACATGGTCATCTGCAGTTTACATCTAGCTCGTGGCATTGAATGGCATTTTAAAAGTGCTAAGGGTCCTGGTGCAATAATCCTCCCATGAGGATCAGCCTCAACGGCTTTGTAGATTGCACTCATGTCAGCAACTCCATATACATTTTTTTTTCTTCATGCTTCTTTCTTCATCCTTTTTTCTTTCTGTCATTCAGACTTTCATTCATTCGATCTCTCTCACTCACTTGCTTTAACTCATTTGTTCTCACTCACTCACTCACTCAATCACTCACTCACTCATTCACTCTCACTCACTCTCACTCTCTCACTCACTCGCTCACTAAGTCAGTCTCTCTCTCTCTCTCTCTTTTTCTTTTTATATATATTTTTTTCCGTCTTCTTCTTCTTCTTCTTCTTCTTCTTCTTCTTCAGACCCTGTCATAGCACTAATGCCTTTCCAATACCACCAGCAGATGGAGACACTCCATTGCAACATTGGTTGTGAGCAGCAGTTTCTAAAAACAAATGCCTCATGGCGGATTTCCCATCCATCAATGGATGGTAAATTTTGTTTTTATCATTCACTGACCACAGAAACCAATGCATGGTCAAGCAACAGCAATGACACACCCTTGTGTATAGGCATGAGACCCTCATGTCATTTAACAGGATTCAGCACCACCCACAAGACAGCTACCTGTCATGTCATGTCAAACCTGCACAGGTGTGCTAGATTATTATTATTTAGTTTTATTTTATTTTTTTACACCAATCAGTGTGCAAACATGGTCATTAAAACGCTAAATGAATAGACGTTCATAAACCAGTCAGTGCAACTCATCATTTTGGTCTCCAATTCTCAAACTCAAATTCTCACCCACGGAGGATTAAATGAGAATCTTTCTTGTTTAACACTGGAATGGGGTGGTGCACTGTTCACTACCCGAAGATACTGCCACATCGGGTCAATGCATAGGGCGACAGAAGCAAGCTTCCAAATCAGCTCCCTTTCTCAAAAATCCATTTAATTTATGGTCCCCAGATAGGGAACGTATGTATCAGTATGTGCTCACAAGTCACCCAAGTGCAAGTATTCACACAAAAAAAAACGTGCCTCAGGATGCGATCTGTCGCAAGATCCTTTCTTTTTTTACACTTGATCTAAGCCAAAAGGCCTAGAGGGGATAACCGGGAAAGGGGTGGACCCAACCATGTCCCCTTCATGAGCACTCACATTACTCATAGGAATGGAAGGAAGGCTGGCAGCCAACCAGCCTCCCATACACTTTCTGGGTGGGTGGCAGTCAGCCACCCATACATACATACAGCACAGGCTAAACCCACATCATCACTTAAAAAAAGGACAGGCGACCATTGCACTCTGATGGAGCATTTAGCAATGCAATCCATAGCCTGGCTTTTGCCTGAACCCCCATCACTCCTCCTCTTGCATATAAGACAATATTTCAGATCTGCATATGAAAACAACACGCCTACCTTTGTTGCACATAGCTGCCTGCCTGTCTCTAGTTACCCCACTGGCTGTAGCTGCGTCCCTTCCGACATGGAATAACACCAACTGTAACGATAAACTGAAAATTAACAGTATAAACCTGCATCATTTTGGACTCTGGTATTTGCTGAATCCGGGTGACCTGACAATCGATGGTGGTGCCGCTGGTGATTCTGGCCTTCTTGGAATCTGTTGGGCCTATGTGTTAGCTCACACATCACTTGGGTATCCATGGTAACTACCACAACATGGTCATCTGCAGTTTACATCTAGCCCGTGGCATTGAATGGCATTTTAAAAGTGCTAAGGGTCCTGGTGCAATAATCCTCCCATGAGGATCAGCCTCAACGGCTTTGTAGATTGCACTCATGTCAGCAACTCCATATACATTTTTTTTTCTTCATGCTTCTTTCTTCATCCTTTTTTCTTTCTGTCATTCAGACTTTCATTCATTCGATCTCTCTCACTCACTTGCTTTAACTCATTTGTTCTCACTCACTCACTCACTCACTCAATCACTCACTCACTCATTCACTCTCACTCACTCTCACTCTCTCACTCACTCGCTCACTAAGTCAGTCTCTCTCTCTCTCTTTTTCTTTTTATATATATTTTTTTCCGTCTTCTTCTTCTTCTTCTTCTTCTTCAGACCCTGTCATAGCACTAATGCCTTTCCAATACCACCAGCAGATGGAGACACTCCATTGCAACATTGGTTGTGAGCAGCAGTTTCTAAAAACAAATGCCTCATGGCGGATTTCCCATCCATCAATGGATGGTAAATTTTGTTTTTATCATTCACTGACCACAGAAACCAATGCATGGTCAAGCAACAGCAATGACACACCCTTGTGTATAGGCATGAGACCCTCATGTCATTTAACAGGATTCAGCACCACCCACAAGACAGCTACCTGTCATGTCATGTCAAACCTGCACAGGTGTGCTAGATTATTATTATTTAGTTTTATTTTATTTTTTTACACCAATCAGTGTGCAAACATGGTCATTAAAACGCTAAATGAATAGACGTTCATAAACCAGTCAGTGCAACTCATCATTTTGGTCTCCAATTCTCAAACTCAAATTCTCACCCACGGAGGATTAAATGAGAATCTTTCTTGTTTAACACTGGAATGGGGTGGTGCACTGTTCACTACCCGAAGATACTGCCACATCGGGTCAATGCATAGGGCGACAGAAGCAAGCTTCCAAATCAGCTCCCTTTCTCAAAAATCCATTTAATTTATGGTCCCCAGATAGGGAACGTATGTATCAGTATGTGCTCACAAGTCACCCAAGTGCAAGTATTCACACAAAAAAAAACGTGCCTCAGGATGCGATCTGTCGCAAGATCCTTTCTTTTTTTACACTTGATCTAAGCCAAAAGGCCTAGAGGGGATAACCGGGAAAGGGGTGGACCCAACCATGTCCCCTTCATGAGCACTCACATTACTCATAGGAATGGAAGGAAGGCTGGCAGCCAACCAGCCTCCCATACACTTTCTGGGTGGGTGGCAGTCAGCCACCCATACATACATACAGCACAGGCTAAACCCACATCATCACTTAAAAAAAGGACAGGCGACCATTGCACTCTGATGGAGCATTTAGCAATGCAATCCATAGCCTGGCTTTTGCCTGAACCCCCATCACTCCTCCTCTTGCATATAAGACAATATTTCAGATCTGCATATGAAAACAACACGCCTACCTTTGTTGCACATAGCTGCCTGCCTGTCTCTAGTTACCCCACTGGCTGTAGCTGCGTCCCTTCCGACATGGAATAACACCAACTGTAACGATAAACTGAAAATTAACAGTATAAACCTGCATCATTTTGGACTCTGGTATTTGCTGAATCCGGGTGACCTGACAATCGATGGTGGTGCCGCTGGTGATTCTGGCCTTCTTGGAATCTGTTGGGCCTATGTGTTAGCTCACACATCACTTGGGTATCCATGGTAACTACCACAACATGGTCATCTGCAGTTTACATCTAGCCCGTGGCATTGAATGGCATTTTAAAAGTGCTAAGGGTCCTGGTGCAATAATCCTCCCATGAGGATCAGCCTCAACGGCTTTGTAGATTGCACTCATGTCAGCAACTCCATATACATTTTTTTTTCTTCATGCTTCTTTCTTCATCCTTTTTTCTTTCTGTCATTCAGACTTTCATTCATTCGATCTCTCTCACTCACTTGCTTTAACTCATTTGTTCTCACTCACTCACTCACTCACTCAATCACTCACTCACTCATTCACTCTCACTCACTCTCACTCTCTCACTCACTCGCTCACTAAGTCAGTCTCTCTCTCTCTCTCTCTTTTTCTTTTTATATATATTTTTTTCCGTCTTCTTCTTCTTCTTCTTCTTCTTCAGACCCTGTCATAGCACTAATGCCTTTCCAATACCACCAGCAGATGGAGACACTCCATTGCAACATTGGTTGTGAGCAGCAGTTTCTAAAAACAAATGCCTCATGGCGGATTTCCCATCCATCAATGGATGGTAAATTTTGTTTTTATCATTCACTGACCACAGAAACCAATGCATGGTCAAGCAACAGCAATGACACACCCTTGTGTATAGGCATGAGACCCTCATGTCATTTAACAGGATTCAGCACCACCCACAAGACAGCTACCTGTCATGTCATGTCAAACCTGCACAGGTGTGCTAGATTATTATTATTTAGTTTTATTTTATTTTTTTACACCAATCAGTGTGCAAACATGGTCATTAAAACGCTAAATGAATAGACGTTCATAAACCAGTCAGTGCAACTCATCATTTTGGTCTCCAATTCTCAAACTCAAATTCTCACCCACGGAGGATTAAATGAGAATCTTTCTTGTTTAACACTGGAATGGGGTGGTGCACTGTTCACTACCCGAAGATACTGCCACATCGGGTCAATGCATAGGGCGACAGAAGCAAGCTTCCAAATCAGCTCCCTTTCTCAAAAATCCATTTAATTTATGGTCCCCAGATAGGGAACGTATGTATCAGTATGTGCTCACAAGTCACCCAAGTGCAAGTATTCACACAAAAAAAAACGTGCCTCAGGATGCGATCTGTCGCAAGATCCTTTCTTTTTTTACACTTGATCTAAGCCAAAAGGCCTAGAGGGGATAACCGGGAAAGGGGTGGACCCAACCATGTCCCCTTCATGAGCACTCACATTACTCATAGGAATGGAAGGAAGGCTGGCAGCCAACCAGCCTCCCATACACTTTCTGGGTGGGTGGCAGTCAGCCACCCATACATACATACAGCACAGGCTAAACCCACATCATCACTTAAAAAAAGGACAGGCGACCATTGCACTCTGATGGAGCATTTAGCAATGCAATCCATAGCCTGGCTTTTGCCTGAACCCCCATCACTCCTCCTCTTGCATATAAGACAATATTTCAGATCTGCATATGAAAACAACACGCCTACCTTTGTTGCACATAGCTGCCTGCCTGTCTCTAGTTACCCCACTGGCTGTAGCTGCGTCCCTTCCGACATGGAATAACACCAACTGTAACGATAAACTGAAAATTAACAGTATAAACCTGCATCATTTTGGACTCTGGTATTTGCTGAATCCGGGTGACCTGACAATCGATGGTGGTGCCGCTGGTGATTCTGGCCTTCTTGGAATCTGTTGGGCCTATGTGTTAGCTCACACATCACTTGGGTATCCATGGTAACTACTACAACATGGTCATCTGCAGTTTACATCTAGCCCGTGGCATTGAATGGCATTTTAAAAGTGCTAAGGGTCCTGGTGCAATAATCCTCCCATGAGGATCAGCCTCAACGGCTTTGTAGATTGCACTCATGTCAGCAACTCCATATACATTTTTTTTTCTTCATGCTTCTTTCTTCATCCTTTTTTCTTTCTGTCATTCAGACTTTCATTCATTCGATCTCTCTCACTCACTTGCTTTAACTCATTTGTTCTCACTCACTCACTCACTCACTCAATCACTCACTCACTCATTCACTCTCACTCACTCTCACTCTCTCACTCATTCGCTCACTAAGTCAGTCTCTCTCCCTCTCTCTCTTTTTCTTTTTATATATATTTTTTTCCGTCTTCTTCTTCTTCTTCTTCTTCTTCTTCTTCAGACCCTGTCATAGCACTAATGCCTTTCCAATACCACCAGCAGATGGAGACACTCCATTGCAACATTGGTTGTGAGCAGCAGTTTCTAAAAACAAATGCCTCATGGCGGATTTCCCATCCATCAATGGATGGTAAATTTTGTTTTTATCATTCACTGACCACAGAAACCAATGCATGGTCAAGCAACAGCAATGACACACCCTTGTGTATAGGCATGAGACCCTCATGTCATTTAACAGGATTCAGCACCACCCACAAGACAGCTACCTGTCATGTCATGTCAAACCTGCACAGGTGTGCTAGATTATTATTATTTAGTTTTATTTTATTTTTTTACACCAATCAGTGTGCAAACATGGTCATTAAAACGCTAAATGAATAGACGTTCATAAACCAGTCAGTGCAACTCATCATTTTGGTCTCCAATTCTCAAACTCAAATTCTCACCCACGGAGGATTAAATGAGAATCTTTCTTGTTTAACACTGGAATGGGGTGGTGCACTGTTCACTACCCGAAGATACTGCCACATCGGGTCAATGCATAGGGCGACAGAAGCAAGCTTCCAAATCAGCTCCCTTTCTCAAAAATCCATTTAATTTATGGTCCCCAGATAGGGAACGTATGTATCAGTATGTGCTCACAAGTCACCCAAGTGCAAGTATTCACACAAAAAAAAACGTGCCTCAGGATGCGATCTGTCGCAAGATCCTTTCTTTTTTTACACTTGATCTAAGCCAAAAGGCCTAGAGGGGATAACCGGGAAAGGGGTGGACCCAACCATGTCCCCTTCATGAGCACTCACATTACTCATAGGAATGGAAGGAAGGCTGGCAGCCAACCAGCCTCCCATACACTTTCTGGGTGGGTGGCAGTCAGCCACCCATACATACATACAGCACAGGCTAAACCCACATCATCACTTAAAAAAAGGACAGGCGACCATTGCACTCTGATGGAGCATTTAGCAATGCAATCCATAGCCTGGCTTTTGCCTGAACCCCCATCACTCCTCCTCTTGCATATAAGACAATATTTCAGATCTGCATATGAAAACAACACGCCTACCTTTGTTGCACATAGCTGCCTGCCTGTCTCTAGTTACCCCACTGGCTGTAGCTGCGTCCCTTCCGACATGGAATAACACCAACTGTAACGATAAACTGAAAATTAACAGTATAAACCTGCATCATTTTGGACTCTGGTATTTGCTGAATCCGGGTGACCTGACAATCGATGGTGGTGCCGCTGGTGATTCTGGCCTTCTTGGAATCTGTTGGGCCTATGTGTTAGCTCACACATCACTTGGGTATCCATGGTAACTACCACAACATGGTCATCTGCAGTTTACATCTAGCCCGTGGCATTGAATGGCATTTTAAAAGTGCTAAGGGTCCTGGTGCAATAATCCTCCCATGAGGATCAGCCTCAACGGCTTTGTAGATTGCACTCATGTCAGCAACTCCAAATACATTTTTTTTTCTTCATGCTTCTTTCTTCATCCTTTTTTCTTTCTGTCATTCAGACTTTCATTCATTCGATCTCTCTCACTCACTTGCTTTAACTCATTTGTTCTCACTCACTCACTCACTCACTCACTCAATCACTCACTCACTCATTCACTCTCACTCACTCTCACTCTCTCACTCACTCGCTCACTAAGTCAGTCTCTCTCTCTCTCTCTCTTTTTCTTTTTATATATATTTTTTTCCGTCTTCTTCTTCTTCTTCTTCTTCTTCTTCAGACCCTGTCATAGCACTAATGCCTTTCCAATACCACCAGCAGATGGAGACACTCCATTGCAACATTGGTTGTGAGCAGCAGTTTCTAAAAACAAATGCCTCATGGCGGATTTCCCATCCATCAATGGATGGTAAATTTTGTTTTTATCATTCACTGACCACAGAAACCAATGCATGGTCAAGCAACAGCAATGACACACCCTTGTGTATAGGCATGAGACCCTCATGTCATTTAACAGGATTCAGCACCACCCACAAGACAGCTACCTGTCATGTCATGTCAAACCTGCACAGGTGTGCTAGATTATTATTATTTAGTTTTATTTTATTTTTTTACACCAATCAGTGTGCAAACATGGTCATTAAAACGCTAAATGAATAGACGTTCATAAACCAGTCAGTGCAACTCATCATTTTGGTCTCCAATTCTCAAACTCAAATTCTCACCCACGGAGGATTAAATGAGAATCTTTCTTGTTTAACACTGGAATGGGGTGGTGCACTGTTCACTACCCGAAGATACTGCCACATCGGGTCAATGCATAGGGCGACAGAAGCAAGCTTCCAAATCAGCTCCCTTTCTCAAAAATCCATTTAATTTATGGTCCCCAGATAGGGAACGTATGTATCAGTATGTGCTCACAAGTCACCCAAGTGCAAGTATTCACACAAAAAAAAACGTGCCTCAGGATGCGATCTGTCGCAAGATCCTTTCTTTTTTTACACTTGATCTAAGCCAAAAGGCCTAGAGGGGATAACCGGGAAAGGGGTGGACCCAACCATGTCCCCTTCATGAGCACTCACATTACTCATAGGAATGGAAGGAAGGCTGGCAGCCAACCAGCCTCCCATACACTTTCTGGGTGGGTGGCAGTCAGCCACCCATACATACATACAGCACAGGCTAAACCCACATCATCACTTAAAAAAAGGACAGGCGACCATTGCACTCTGATGGAGCATTTAGCAATGCAATCCATAGCCTGGCTTTTGCCTGAACCCCCATCACTCCTCCTCTTGCATATAAGACAATATTTCAGATCTGCATATGAAAACAACACGCCTACCTTTGTTGCACATAGCTGCCTGCCTGTCTCTAGTTACCCCACTGGCTGTAGCTGCGTCCCTTCCGACATGGAATAACACCAACTGTAACGATAAACTGAAAATTAACAGTATAAACCTGCATCATTTTGGACTCTGGTATTTGCTGAATCCGGGTGACCTGACAATCGATGGTGGTGCCGCTGGTGATTCTGGCCTTCTTGGAATCTGTTGGGCCTATGTGTTAGCTCACACATCACTTGGGTATCCATGGTAACTACCACAACATGGTCATCTGCAGTTTACATCTAGCCCGTGGCATTGAATGGCATTTTAAAAGTGCTAAGGGTCCTGGTGCAATAATCCTCCCATGAGGATCAGCCTCAACGGCTTTGTAGATTGCACTCATGTCAGCAACTCCATATACATTTTTTTTTCTTCATGCTTCTTTCTTCATCCTTTTTTCTTTCTGTCATTCAGACTTTCATTCATTCGATCTCTCTCACTCACTTGCTTTAACTCATTTGTTCTCACTCACTCACTCACTCACTCAATCACTCACTCACTCATTCACTCTCACTCACTCTCACTCTCTCACTCACTCGCTCACTAAGTCAGTCTCTCTCTCTCTCTCTCTTTTTCTTTTTATATATATTTTTTTCCGTCTTCTTCTTCTTCTTCTTCTTCAGACCCTGTCATAGCACTAATGCCTTTCCAATACCACCAGCAGATGGAGACACTCCATTGCAACATTGGTTGTGAGCAGCAGTTTCTAAAAACAAATGCCTCATGGCGGATTTCCCATCCATCAATGGATGGTAAATTTTGTTTTTATCATTCACTGACCACAGAAACCAATGCATGGTCAAGCAACAGCAATGACACACCCTTGTGTATAGGCATGAGACCCTCATGTCATTTAACAGGATTCAGCACCACCCACAAGACAGCTACCTGTCATGTCATGTCAAACCTGCACAGGTGTGCTAGATTATTATTATTTAGTTTTATTTTATTTTTTTACACCAATCAGTGTGCAAACATGGTCATTAAAACGCTAAATGAATAGACGTTCATAAACCAGTCAGTGCAACTCATCATTTTGGTCTCCAATTCTCAAACTCAAATTCTCACCCACGGAGGATTAAATGAGAATCTTTCTTGTTTAACACTGGAATGGGGTGGTGCACTGTTCACTACCCGAAGATACTGCCACATCAGGTCAATGCATAGGGCGACAGAAGCAAGCTTCCAAATCAGCTCCCTTTCTCAAAAATCCATTTAATTTATGGTCCCCAGATAGGGAACGTATGTATCAGTATGTGCTCACAAGTCACCCAAGTGCAAGTATTCACACAAAAAAAACGTGCCTCAGGATGCGATCTGTCGCAAGATCCTTTCTTTTTTTACACTTGATCTAAGCCAAAAGGCCTAGAGGGGATAACCGGGAAAGGGGTGGACCCAACCATGTCCCCTTCATGAGCACTCACATTACTCATAGGAATGGAAGGAAGGCTGGCAGCCAACCAGCCTCCCATACACTTTCTGGGTGGGTGGCAGTCAGCCACCCATACATACATACAGCACAGGCTAAACCCACATCATCACTTAAAAAAAGGACAGGCGACCATTGCACTCTGATGGAGCATTTAGCAATGCAATCCATAGCCTGGCTTTTGCCTGAACCCCCATCACTCCTCCTCTTGCATATAAGACAATATTTCAGATCTGCATATGAAAACAACACGCCTACCTTTGTTGCACATAGCTGCCTGCCTGTCTCTAGTTACCCCACTGGCTGTAGCTGCGTCCCTTCCGACATGGAATAACACCAACTGTAACGATAAACTGAAAATTAACAGTATAAACCTGCATCATTTTGGACTCTGGTATTTGCTGAATCCGGGTGACCTGACAATCGATGGTGGTGCCGCTGGTGATTCTGGCCTTCTTGGAATCTGTTGGGCCTATGTGTTAGCTCACACATCACTTGGGTATCCATGGTAACTACCACAACATGGTCATCTGCAGTTTACATCTAGCCCGTGGCATTGAATGGCATTTTAAAAGTGCTAAGGGTCCTGGTGCAATAATCCTCCCATGAGGATCAGCCTCAACGGCTTTGTAGATTGCACTCATGTCAGCAACTCCAAATACATTTTTTTTTCTTCATGCTTCTTTCTTCATCCTTTTTTCTTTCTGTCATTCAGACTTTCATTCATTCGATCTCTCTCACTCACTTGCTTTAACTCATTTGTTCTCACTCACTCACTCACTCACTCAATCACTCACTCACTCATTCACTCTCACTCACTCTCACTCTCTCACTCACTCGCTCACTAAGTCAGTCTCTCTCTCTCTCTCTCTTTTTCTTTTTATATATATTTTTTTCCGTCTTCTTCTTCTTCTTCTTCTTCTTCTTCAGACCCTGTCATAGCACTAATGCCTTTCCAATACCACCAGCAGATGGAGACACTCCATTGCAACATTGGTTGTGAGCAGCAGTTTCTAAAAACAAATGCCTCATGGCGGATTTCCCATCCATCAATGGATGGTAAATTTTGTTTTTATCATTCACTGACCACAGAAACCAATGCATGGTCAAGCAACAGCAATGACACACCCTTGTGTATAGGCATGAGACCCTCATGTCATTTAACAGGATTCAGCACCACCCACAAGACAGCTACCTGTCATGTCATGTCAAACCTGCACAGGTGTGCTAGATTATTATTATTTAGTTTTATTTTATTTTTTTACACCAATCAGTGTGCAAACATGGTCATTAAAACGCTAAATGAATAGACGTTCATAAACCAGTCAGTGCAACTCATCATTTTGGTCTCCAATTCTCAAACTCAAATTCTCACCCACGGAGGATTAAATGAGAATCTTTCTTGTTTAACACTGGAATGGGGTGGTGCACTGTTCACTACCCGAAGATACTGCCACATCGGGTCAATGCATAGGGCGACAGAAGCAAGCTTCCAAATCAGCTCCCTTTCTCAAAAATCCATTTAATTTATGGTCCCCAGATAGGGAACGTATGTATCAGTATGTGCTCACAAGTCACCCAAGTGCAAGTATTCACACAAAAAAAAACGTGCCTCAGGATGCGATCTGTCGCAAGATCCTTTCTTTTTTTACACTTGATCTAAGCCAAAAGGCCTAGAGGGGATAACCGGGAAAGGGGTGGACCCAACCATGTCCCCTTCATGAGCACTCACATTACTCATAGGAATGGAAGGAAGGCTGGCAGCCA